>NC_018256.1:289150-321715 GCF_000227135.1 Leishmania donovani | reverse complement strand
CCTCGCCGACCGCCCGGCGGACGCGATTGCTTTCGTTCTCGAGCAGAACCCTGAATGCGACCCGCTGGGATCAGAGCATGCGGCGGCGCCAGGTTCGTGCGGCGCCAATCGCGCAGCGCGTGTCCCGGCAAGGGGCGGGGCAGGACAGGAAAGGCCGGGTGGACGCATGACCCGCACAGAGGGGCAGACGGCGTGTCCTAGGCGACAAGGCTTTAGCCGCGGCAAAAGAGAGGCAGACGAGCCGTGGTTGTGCATGCGTATGCAGGTTGTCTGAGGCGGGGTCCCGAATAGGCGTGCGGAAAAAAGGTGTGCTCTCTCAATGCCCGCATGAGTTGTTTTTTCTTTGTATTTAGTGGCTGCTGTTGTTTTCCTCCTCTTTCTTGTCGAAAGCAACTCCCTGTGTCCGAGTTGCGAGAAAGTAGAATAAGATGTTCGCTATCACGGTGCGCCTGCGGCTGCTCTCGTCCTCCCTGCGCCCTTTCTATTACCTTGCTGCGGCGTTGTGCAGCGTAAGAGCGACTTGTCAGTGACTTTTTCGCCGTCTCGGTGTCTGCCAGTCACTGATGCATGCTTTTGCCTGCCTTTGCTGGCTTCCTCTCTGTTTCTCATACTCGCGCCACACACCTTCCACTGTTCTCTTCGCCGTCGCCACTTCGCGTCATTCGGCCCGATGCCGTGTTGCTGGTTGCACCTATCAACACGCACGCGTGCACACGCCAAAACACAATTACAAGCGCACTCATTCGTCTCCTCCCTCCTTTTCCCCGACACACACATACACACACACACACACACACACGAAATAGTACCCACCATTGACACCACCGCAGCCGAAAGGGGAGAAACCACAGTTTTCTGTGTTCCACGCCTTTACCTCTCGTGACAGTCTCGTGTACAATTTTTCGACGCTGCTTCTGTTCTTGTGTTTTCCTAACGTTTTTTTTTTGGGCGTTTAGAGTCGTTTTACGCACACACGCACATCCGCACAGGAACACGAGAGAACAACTGTTGTTCGCGTTCTTCGCCTCTCGACTGGGCTGAGCGACTCCGTCTCACTCTCCCCCGTTTTCTCCACCAAAAAAAACTGTGCTAAGCATTGCCTGAAGGCAAGATGTCCGCCTTGCCCAACGGTTCCATTCCAGCCGACTTAGAGAAGTCGATGCTGGAGATCATGCACGATGTCGGTCTCAGTACGCTGAGCAAGAATACTCTGCGCCGGCGTCTGGAGGCCAAGTACAAGATGGACTTTACGCCTCTCACTGCGGAGGTGGACCGGTTAGTGGGCAAGCTGATGACCACCCCTGAGATTCAGCGGGAGCTGGCCAAGATTCAGAAGGAGAAAGAGGACGTCAGCGCCCGCCGCTTGAAGCGTGAGCGCAGCCCCAGCAGCACCAAGAAATCTAAGAAAGACAAGGAAAGTGCGCGCGGGAAGAAGGAGAAAAAACCGGACGACTACCCGAAAGGTGCCCTCTCTCCGTACATTATCTTCGTGAACGAGAATCGCGAGAAGCTAAAGGCGAAGCACCCTGATATGAAGAACACCGATCTCCTTTCAGAGATGGGCAACTTGTGGAAAAAAGCTTCCGAGGAGGAGAAGAGCCGCTATCAGAAGCTCGCAGATGAGGACAAGCTGCGTTACGATCGCGAGATGGCGGCTTACATCGCTCGCGGCGGCGCTGTCTTCAAGCGCGGCGGCAAGAAGGCAAAAAGGGAGAAAAAGGAGAAGGACCCTCAAGCACCGAAGCGTGCTCTGACCGCGTACTTCTTCTTTGCCAGCGACTACCGCGCCAAGCACGCCAACATCCCCGCGAAGCAGCAGATGAGCGAGGCCGGCGCAGCGTGGGGCAAGATGTCTGCAGAGGAGAAGAAGCCGTACGAGGAGCTGGCTGCCAAAGACAAGAAACGTTACGAGGCGGAATGCTCAGGTCGCGGCTCAAAGCCGTCTCAGCCGAAGGCTGCCGACTCTGCGTCGTCGTCTTCGGCAGACTCGAGCAGCAGCGACTCGGATGAGAGCGACTAGACGGGCATGGTGCACAACAGCGGGGATGCCGATCACCGCATCTCTCCTCCTTCCTTCCTCCAAGCTTCTCCGCGGCTTTTCATTTTTGTCTACAGTAGCCCCCAAGTGGGGCAGCCTTTCTTTCAGACATTATTGCAGATGCTAACACCAACCCATAGACAGCACATCCCGAGTGAGGTGGTGGTGTGAGGGATTACGTGGTTGAGAGGTACAGAGAGAACGTGGTAAGTAGGTGCGCAGTAAAGTAACCGGAGCGTCCCTCTTTTTGATTGTGATGCGGCTCTACGTGCACCCAGCCACACACGCACCCCCTCTGCGTTGTGTTGAGGTTCAACCGCGTTCTCCTTTTTCTTCGGTGTGAAGGAAAATGTGCGATGGGGAGCGTGAGCGCTGCGGCGCGGTGACCCCGGAGTGGAGCTGTCGTAGCACCGAACTCGCCCATCTCCGACCCACGCTTTTGCCGTCTGTCTGTTTTCTTCGCCGTGTGCCGTCGAGCACCACGCAGTCCACTCTATAAACGTGTCTTTTTTTTTGTATGCTCTTGGTGTTCGCTAGAATGCAGACGCGCCCCGTCAGCCACGGCATAGACTCCTCTCCCTACTCGCTCACCTTTCGAGAGTGCCTTGTTGTTTCTCTACCTCTTCCTTCACTTCTCTACCATTCCTCCCCTCTCCGCCGTGGTGGTGTTTGCCTGTACAGACACCTGTGACTCAAGCTGCACGGTGACAGAAGGCTCGACCTCAAAGCAGACGGCATAGATGAAATTGGCCGTCTCGAGGCTTCCTCGCCCCATTTTTTCTTTGTCTTTTCGTCTCGCGATGGACTTGGGCAAAGAGGGTGGTTGCTTGGTCATCCCTCTCGCACCGGCCGTGCCCAGGCGTGCTCGTTTCTCTTCTTTACCGTTACAACGGCGCTTGGTGTGCTGCGGCGTGCGCAGCCAGGGCTAGCGATGGCGGCGTGGAGGGCAGACCCCCCTCCAAAAAAAAAGAAAATAATAGAAGCGAAGAGTCACGGGTATCGTGAAGGCTATATTTAGCTCAGAAACGATTGCGTAACTTCTTCGCACTCGTCAGGTGGAGATACGGCAGGGCGACTCTAGCAAGGGCAGCGAGAGGGACATCGTTTTAATTTCGTTCTTTGTGTTCCTGTTCTCTTTACTTGCGTTAGCGAGGGGGGGGGCGGGGCTCCGCGGTCGACACGAGAAGCAGCACGCCTGTGCGACGAAGAGAACAGAAGGGTGGGGGCGGGCGAACGAAAAAAGGACAGGGAGGACGCCGATAGGGAAAGAAAAACTTTTAACACAGTATAGGGCACGACTCTCGACGCGCCGCACTTCCTCGGCTACAATAATAAAAAAGAAAAGCGATGGCAGTAGGTGAGGTGTTGGCAGGTGGGACTTTCCACACGTCACAAGTCAAATTGGTGAAGGTGGGAAGGTAACACGGCTCACCGTGGTCGCCTTCAGAAACGAAATGGTATCGCCACACGAAAAGGCCAAAAGACACTGCTGTGGGGAACGGGACTGGGGCTGTGCGCACTGCAGGTGGGGGCAGCCTCTTCCTTTTCTGCGCCTCGCATGACGTCTCGGCTTGCCTCTGCGCGCCTGTGCTCGCCAACGAGGCGCGAACAGGGAAGACGGGGATGGCGAGCGCTCCGCCTCTTTACGCTTACACGGGGAAGCGAAGAAAGCGGGGGTTTGCCACCACTGTCTATGTGCTCTCTCGTACTCCACCGCTCCTGTGCTGTGCTCTTTTCCCCTATTCTCTATTCCACAAGAGGGCTGCTGCGTCGACGTCGCGCGCGCGCACACATACCCACTTTTGTAGGCCCTTCACTGTAAAGCATAGAACACCCTCTGCAAGGGGTAGTTCCAGCAAGTGTCATCGAGAGCGAGGCAGCCGACTCCGTCGTCTTTGCCTCACTAACTTTCATTGCTAGACAAGGACGCGGGTTGAGGCGGCATCTTTGCCTGCAGAGAGGAGCGAGCGGGTGCCTGTGAGATTGAGCGATTCACTGAGGCAATACTGCTCTGTGCCCACGAACAGCGCGCCCGTTCTAGACGAACTTAGCGCCCCGCCTGTGCATCGCGCATTGCCGCGGTCTTCCAGCGCACGTGTGCGTGTGTGCGTGCCCGTCACCGACAAGTCAGTCCTGCACAGGAATCCATATACTTTGCCTTTGCTATTTAGAGTGCTTCTTCATCGCGGACCATGTCGTGTGAGCGCATCGACCCAAAGGACTTCCACAGTCCTGCCGCAAACCAGTACACGCTGAACTGCCTGGACGAGTTGGCACGCAGCCCAAAGTTCAAATCCTATGTGCGCCACGTAGAATACAAGGAGCGGTTTTACCTCACATGGTTCCTCGCCCCCTTCACCCTATTCGGCATTCTCTACTATCACCTCAAGATGTTCGGTGAAGAGGGCGTTTCCCTCTTCATGGGCTCGCCGACGAGTTCATTTGCCTCGCTTCCGGCACCGCCTGCAGGAATGGTGTGTGCTACGGTGATCTTACTGCTGTTCGCCGTTCCGTGTATCGTGATCGCGCCTTTTGCGGGCTTCTTTGAGGAGCCACGCCGTTGGCAGTCCCTCATCACACTCGCCTTTCTCACGCTCGTGAACATCACCGTCGTCTCCTTTGGTGGCAGCCCCTTGCATTATCCGCCGTTTGTGACGACAATGCCTCCTGTGACGGAGCTGATTGTCTCATGGAACCCCGTAGATGTCGCTGCTATCCTTGTCCGTGACATCTTTGTCCGCCGCGCCTTGTGCTTGCAGGGCTTTCTTCTGGCCGGCTACACCGTTGCTTTTTGGCGGAGCCGCTTCTGGGATCGGGTCTGGCATCCTCCGCTGCCATTGGTGACCGTTCCGATCGCCGTCGGTCTTTCAGGGATTGGGTGGTGGGTGGTAGTGCAGAAGGGTGTGCCGTTGTTTTTCACAGCGGATGGCTGCCCCACTCTTGTGGCGGAGGCGCTGTATTGGTCTGCCGTGAAGTCCGATCCTGCCGGCGCCGCAAGCTTGTGCTTTACAGTGGGCAAGGAAATCTACCGGCAAGTCGTAAGGGACGCGGCCTCTCTGTGGCAGCAGCGCCAACTCCCCATGGTGTTGCAGAACCCTTCTGCGTGCATGTCACTCTATCTTGCCACGGCGTCGATGGCGCTCGTCCACGTCTTCGTCCTCCTCGTAAAGCCTGTGGCGGACTTTGTGTTCGGGGTTTTCTTCTTTGTCCTTCCGACGGACCCGACATTGTGGGGCCTCACGCTGATCGGAACAATCGGTGGTGCCGTCACCTTGTGGCGCATGAATGATGGGTTGGTATACACCCCTCACATCGCCGGTCTTTGCGCAGTCGCCTTTTCGCTTTTGCTGAACGGCTTTTTTGCCTAAAGCCGGGTGGGGGGTGCGCGAGAGCCGCTCCTGCTGCTACGCATGAAGTGAGAGAGACAGGCAGAATATGAAGGAACCCGGGGTGGTGGCGGCCACAGGAAGAGGGAGAGGGAGGGGCCAACAGGACTGTTTGCTTTGCGTTTGTGCATGGTTGTCTGACGCGCTACAGTGCGCGTGCGGCCACTCCGTCGTCCCCGCCTTTCCGCTCTCGTGACCGCTCCTCCTTCCATAGCACATGCCCTCCACTCGCCTCCTCCCTCTTTTCCTCCTGTGCCATGTGCAACAAGAGGATCTGGAGAGAGGCGGCAGACCAGATGAAGGCAGACATCAAATACGTGTCCATGCATATGTGCGTGCTGGCGTACGCATACGTCTCCACGCTTCACATTGAGAGACACTCCACGGCAGTAACAACATCAAGGTGAGACGATTGACAAGGAGCAAGTGAATCGGGTCTTTCTTTCTCCAGACTCCGGCCTGTCAGTCACTAACGCAAACTGAAGAGGAGAAAGAGACAACCAACGAATACAGAACATGCGCGGACGTGTGTGTGTGTGGGGGGGGGGCGTTGCATGCAAATGGGCGGCAGCGGGTAGAAGAATGGAGTAGGAGAGGGGGTGAGGGACACCGTCATCTCAGTGGCCGGCAAATCGCGCTCCACCTTTTCTTTCCCACGGTCTCGGTGTGTGTGTGTGTGTGCGTGCTTGTATGTGTGAGCGTCACCGTACGGCATCATCATTGCATACACCATTGTCTAAGATCACTTGCTGCGTACTGAACTGAGCGAGTGTCACGCCGATTCCGCATCTTCCCGGGCTTCCACGTATTACACCCTCGGCAATTTTCCGTATATATATATATTAGAGGCGCACGTGCTTCTTCAACGCACATGAATCGGCTCTCTTCCTTGCTTTGTCTTTTGCTACCATTTTCTTCTCTCCGTGCGGCTTCCGACGGCGCAGCGGCGATGGACATCCACCCACCCGCACCAACTCGCGCGCACTTTTTAGCCACGTAGGCTCACGCTTACAAGCAGAAATCTTTCTCTGGAAGTCAGCGAGGAAGCGGCAACGCTAAATAGGAGAGGCAAAAGTCGTCACAACTGCGACCACGGAGGGCCTAGGAGCGAAGGGAAGCCTTCCACTAGCACAAAAGCTTGCAGGCAGTCAGGCAGGCAATTGTGCGCGTTCTCACTACCCCCTCCTTCGTTCGGCCTCCACCTTCTTGGCGAATTCGTAAAACTCCACCTTTCATCCACCATCGTGCTCAATGGACAGATTCGGTGCAGGCGCCGCCCTCGTGAGTGTCGGCAGTTCCACCGGTGCCACGTGCCCGGCTGAGGCAAAGTCTCTGAAAGCTGCAGCTGATGGTGACACCACTGGTAGCTCACCCGACTCACGGCCGGCAGCTGGGGAACCGCACCCGGGCGGAGAAGACGAAGCAAGCCTTGCCGACACCTGCGGCTCTGTGGGCAAGGAGGCGGACGACAACGCGGTGACGGGCGACAACGGGGGCGATACCGAGGCTGATGCCGCCGGGGCAGAGGAAGAGGAACTGTCCCCGGAAGAGGACGGGGGACAAGGCGACGAGGACGCCGAGGACGTGGTGGAAGACGTGGGGTATGCGGAGGAAGAGCACGCGGACGAGGAAGAGTACGAGTATGAGCCTGAGGACGCCGTCGCGGACCCGTCTGCCACCGCCTCCTCCTCATCCAAGCCCCTCATGATCACCATAGGCACTCGGCAGTACAAGACCTCTGCTTTTGTGAAGAATCGGGGCCTTTCTTACGTGCCGGGAAAGCTCAAGTCCAACCCGAAGGCCACCTTTCAGCCCTGCACCACCAACGCTCCACACAGCATCCTCGACTGCCAGAAGCTCCACCTTAGCAACCGTGGCGTCCTCGTACGCGATCGGTTCATTCGACTAAACATGCTTGTCGACAACCCTGGCAAACAGGCACTCCTGCGCCACCCGGGGAGGTCGCTGAAAATGCGCATCTGCCGCCGCGATGTGGAGCCGCAGAAGGGCGAGACCCACAACCCAGCTACCTGCTCCGACCTGCATCTTCTGCCCGACATTGTGTTTGTCGGCATTCCCGGACTGAGGACGGCCTACTTCGAGGCTGAGCTGCGCCATAACCTTGCCTTCGGAAAGCTGAAGGAGGAGGCGTGGGAGACGCAGTGCGGGACGTGGTGCCGTGGAACGCGTTCGCACGTGGTCACTACGTGCCGGTTCCTGCACTACAACCGAGGCGACAACTACACCGAGAAGCCGATTCCGCCACACCGGCCGTTGGCTGCCATTCCCGATCTCACGCCGAGCCGCCCTGCACAGGCGACGGACTCGAACAAACGCGCTCGCGGCCGTGGACGCGGCGACCGTGGTGGCCGGGGCCGCGAAAACTGCCGTGGTCGCGGACGTGGTAGTCGTGGGGCGGCAGCGATTCCGCTTCCAGCAGCCTTCGAGCGCGGTTACGTGGCCCCATCTCAGGATAGCGCCCCACAAGCGAGCTCGATCACAACCAGGGCGAGTGGCGCTGAAAATCACGTGAAGTCTCCCCACGATGCGTTAGCTGAGGCAGACTGGATGACCGACAACGGGGACGAGGGCAGCCCGATCGACTACCGGATGCTCAGCGTGCTGCTCGTGCTGCTAGGGGTTTTCGTTTTCTTACTCTCCGTGGCGCTGCACCGGAAGAGTAATCCCGCATCGACAGCACCGTGATACATGAATGATTTTGTGGGATTGGCCAGCGTCTTCCTAAGGTGCGCGTGGGTGCACGTGCTTGTGCGTGTGAGAGCGTGTGTGGTGTGCAGCTGATGGCACACATCTGGACGTTTAAGATTCTTTTTGTGTGTCTAATCGTAATGTTCAAGGGAGATTTGATGCTAGCGCAGGTGCCACGGTGCTTGTGTGCGCTGACATGTGAACACGCACGCTCGCGCCCTCGTGCGCGCACAGGCGGTTCGGTACTTCTGTTCTCGTGTTTCCGCGTAAGTTCAGGACTTTGCTGGCTGCACGTTCTTCTTTCTCTGCGCGGTGCGAAGCGCGCCCTGCTGCTGACGAGGGGCGTTGCGGTGCGACGCAGAGTGCAGAATCGTTTGGCTTCTTGGCGACCTTGATTGTCTTTCTGCTGTCTGCGTGCCTGTCCGCGTAGGCGATCCCTCTTGAAGCGCTTAAGTGCAAGTAGGAGAGGAGGAGGAGCGTTGCTTGCAGCGTGGCTGCCAAGGACATTGTTGCTCATAGCGCGGACAACTGCAGTGCTCGCGTGCGTGAGAAAAGAAAAAAACAGTGCCCACATCGCTGCACGCCCACTCTCGCCCAACTACCCCTTCCAACAAGTGAAGCTTGCACAGCGAGTGGAAACCGCGACTCGCCAAGATCAAACGTCCCTTGCAACGTGCCCGCCGACGTGTTCGCAGTCATTACTCCCTCCTGGGAAGTGTGCCTTGCAAATCGGACATAAAAGGACGGTAGAGAGGCGCAGACTCTGCAAATCCTCACCGTCGTGCTCGCCTCGGCTTCTCCTGTTATCCGGCTTTCCGAGCTGTGGGCGTCTCATGGGATGGCGGAGGTCAACAGATAGACCCGCCTGCCTCTTTGGTATCTCTCTTGCCGCCTCGCGCACTCTTCCCGTCTCCCTCACCTTTCTTCTTGTGCGAATGCTGAACACACCCTGAATGGGTGGAGCGTCCATCACGACACTCACCTCTTGTATCCATCACTGCCTTTCGACCTGGCCTCATCTTTTTGCATTGCCGCTGCGGCTGCGGTGCCAACTGCTTTGCCACTTCCCTTTTCTCACAACCCACTCGCACACAGGGTTAGCCCTCCCCCTCCTTCTTTTCTGTATTTCTCCCCCCAAAGCCACTCCCTATTAGCAGTCATCTGTATTCCTTTAGTGTGTCTTTTGCGTTTAGCGGTGCTTTCGACCCCTCTCCCCTCCCCTCCCCTCTCCTCCCTGCTGTACCCATTTTCATTCTCTCGGTATTCTTGATTGTGTGCTGTGACGCGTACCATGGCCCTCCGCGCCAAGTCTGCGCTGTGCCTGGTGGCCGTGTTTGCCGTGTTGCTGGCCACCACGGTGAGCGGCCTCTACGCCAAGCCGAGTGACTTTCCGCTTCTCGGCAAGAGTTTTGTGGCGGAGATCAACTCAAAGGCGAGGGGTCAGTGGACCGCCTCGGCCGATAATGGCTACCTGGTCAGCGGCAAGAGCCTCGAGGAGGTGCGCAAGCTGATGGGTGTGACCGACATGAGCACCGAGGCTGTTCCTCCCCGCAACTTCTCTGTGGATGAAATGCAGCAAGACCTGCCAGAGTTCTTCGACGCCGCCGAGCACTGGCCCATGTGCGTGACAATCAGCGAGATCCGTGACCAATCGAACTGCGGCTCGTGCTGGGCCATCGCCGCGGTGGAGGCTATTTCGGACCGCTACTGCACCCTCGGTGGCGTTCCGGATCGCCGCATATCGACCAGCAACCTTCTCTCCTGCTGCTTCATATGCGGCTTTGGCTGCTACGGCGGCATTCCGACGATGGCGTGGCTGTGGTGGGTGTGGGTGGGCATAACGACGGAGGTCTGCCAGCCCTACCCCTTTGGCCCATGCAGCCATCACGGGAACAGCGACAAGTACCCGCCCTGCCCGAACACCATCTACGATACCCCTAAATGCAATACCACCTGCGAGAAAAGCGAGATGGATCTGGTCAAGTACAAGGGCGGCACATCTTACTCCGTCAAAGGCGAGAAGGAGCTCATGATCGAGCTCATGACCAACGGCCCCTTGGAGGTGACCATGCAGGTGTACTCCGACTTCGTCGGCTACAAGAGTGGAGTGTACAAGCACGTCTCTGGTGACCTTCTCGGTGGACACGCCGTAAAACTGGTCGGCTGGGGAACCCAAGGCGGTGTCCCGTACTGGAAGATCGCCAACAGCTGGAACACCGACTGGGGTGACAAAGGCTACTTCCTGATCCAGCGCGGCAGCAATGAGTGCGGTATTGAGAGCGGCGGCGTTGCTGGCACACCCGCGCAGGAGTAGCCATCAGAGCGATCTAGTTCCCTTCCGCCGGGCCCTATGCTCACCGAAACCGTCACGGCATTTCCGCCTATCCCCGCTTCTGTCTCGGCATGTACGTGTGGCTTCTGATGTTTTCTAAACGTGCTTGTTGTCTTCCTTCTTTTTTTATTTCCCTGGATGCTTCACGAAACTCTCTCCGCCTCTCTCTTCTTTTTCGTTTTTTTTTTTGTTTTGACGTCTTTCTATATCAGCATCAGCGGCTCTCTCCTCTCTCTCTAGGCAAACGCGAACCCCCTTTTCTTCGTTTGTGTCCTCGTTTTTGCGTGCGCGTGTGGTGCTTGTGTGTGTGTGTCGTCTTCGCCACCCCCTTTCCCCCGGAGGTGGGCACACACACACACACACACCACCCCAAAGCAAAGTAAAACGGGAAAGGAGGCTGAGAAAAACAGCAAAGAATCAAGCTTCACAGACAAAACCATGAGATGGATGCACGCCCACTTTTAGACGTGTGGTGGGTAACGTGTGCGTGCGTGTGCGCGCGCGTCTGCGTTTTCATGGAGATGGACCACAGGGTGCACGAAGAAGAGTCACAAAAAAAGGAAGAGGGGCATTGGTGGGTCTGCCAGCTCATGGCCTTCCTCCTTCCGCCTCCTGCCGTTCCGTCCATCAAACCCATCACTACCGCTACACGCTCAGCTTTGCGCGTGCATCTGCAAGCGCGCTCGCGCGCGCACACGTTACCCATCACAAACCCAGATATATATATATATATACATATATATATATATATATATTCCTCTTTTGGTGTCCTGCATCGCTTTTTTTGTTGTGCTTTATGCTTTTGTTTTCTTTCCCATCACTTTTCGCCTACACCTTTTCTCAGCCCTCTCGTTCATCATCTCTTGCTCGCTTTTCTTATAGCCGAGCGAGAGGTGATCCCACGAGTGACTTATGGTGAGGCCCACACACCTACTCATTCAACTGCACACGCACACGGAGAGGTGAGGCTAGGTGTATGTCTGTGTGTTCGTCCTCGTGAAACGTCGAGTAGCAGTCGCGATAGAGCTGAAAATAAAAGAGAGGGAGAGGGTGTGGCGAAGTCTGTGGCGGGGCGGCGTGGCACTGAGAGCGTGACGAAGTCAGCCAATACACACGTATACGCATAACAGAAGGAAAAGTCGTTGAGCAACGACGTGCTAGTGTCTTCTGTTCTGCATGTCTTTTTTTTCTTTGTTTTTAGCGCTGTGCTGTGTGTGTCGAGCGTCCCTTTTCTCTTCTGGGTGCAACGCTTTCAGATATCCATAACGCAAGCACTCCTGCCCTTGCTCCTGCTTGCGCAGGCCTATACAATCACGCAGACTTGCTTGCCTCTCACCCTTCTCTCTCTTTCTCGCCCCCCTTTGCCACGGCGCCCACTTTGCACGGCAGCCACAACTTATTTATCTTCCTTTCACGGTGGTCGGTTCCACTTTTCGTTTTCATGTCCGTATCAGAGTGCTTCTGACAGCAGCGCACATCATGGCAAAAGGCGTCGCAGTGGTGGAAGGGGGGAGGGATGGGGAGGGGTCGGCCCCCCTTCCCACGTTACCCCTATTTTTCATCGGGCTTGAAATATCTGCGGGCAATGAAGAGAAGTAGGAGGTCGCTCTCATACGCTGCTGAGCTTCGCACAGACTGGCAAGTGGCCGCCGTCGAGAAAACGCGTCATGCTCGACTCCTGAGGGCCCGGGATCAAGGCCGCGACGTGCTGCGCTCTCATGATCCGAAAACTCACCCCCTCCTTGCCTGCGTGACCTCTTGGGTTTATCCTCTCGTCTGCTCGCACAGCATGGCAGCTGCAATGCACACACACGCCCCTCTCGCTCCCTGCACTCTCTCCTCCCCTCTCTTTCTGCAGACGATGCGCCAGCTCAACGGAACGAGTGCTTTATGCTCATCGCTTCACCAGCCACCACCCCGACAGAGACCGCCACCGTCAAGCATGTTGGGTGCACCGAATCCGGCAGCAGGCGAATTCAGACGCCGTCTTGCACGGCTTCAGGGAGTGAAGGGCGGACTAGGCAGCAGAGACACTAACGGGCCGAAGATCTTGGCAGCCCTCTCCGCGTCGAGGGGCAGCACCAGTCGCAAGAACACTCAAAAAACTCGGAAGACAGGGCTGCCCGTCGGGTAGCCGGTGGAGGGACAAGACAATGAGGTGCTCACAGGGGTGGTGGCTTGCCACGCGGGAAGACGACACGCCACGGGGCTGTATTTTCTTCTGCTAGAGTGCATGCCAACGCAGCTGTGTTGCGCGTGCACACGGACTGGCAGCTTGTCGGCTTGGTTGCCCTGATCATGTGCATACGATGCGCACGACGAGATTGCATCCAGCCGACACACCGCCTTCAGGGCCTTCTGGGTGTAGACGTGGCAAGAGCGATCCTTCGCTATCAGATTCAGGGGAGTCCCTCACTGCCACGCAGCTCTTCCAGACTGCGATCCTCGGGCTAGAACGCACGGAGACGCTGGCTATGGAGGGAGGTGAGTTCGAGGCCCCAGTGCCACAGAAGAAGTGTGCCGAACGAGACGTGGATAAGTGGAATGCGTGTGAGTGCGGTGGACAGCGCGAGCGAGTCGCTAGGCGACGCGTGACCAGAAGGAGGGAGTGCACGTGTTTATTCTCTCTCGTCCAGCTTCAGCACGCGTGGCCACGGAGGAGGCGTGCAAAGGCGAAACGGAGACTCTTCTCTCTGATTCCCTCCCGATTCAGGCGACTGAAAATGAAAGAGAAACGGCACGCTAAACAAACGCGTGTGCTTGCACGCGCAAGCACACGCACATGTACGCTGAGCTTTAACCGAGAGGGGAAACTAAAACCCCGCGCATGCGAGCATTGCACTCTCATGGCTTAGCCACGAGGTGCAGCAGAGAGGCGGCAGCTGCCTGGTGACTATGCCTTGCTTCTCTTCTTCATATCTGTTCGCGCTCTTGGTGCGGAGGGCAACGCTGACGGAAGTGAAGTTTCTGGCGACGGTAAGTACTTCGGCCACCGAGATACTTCCCTGCGGTTGCGGGGCTCATTGATGACGTTAGCATCTGTCCGCTCACTTTGCCTTCTCCCCCCTTCCTCTCTGCCGACTGCTATCACCCTCGTGCCGTTTTTGTGAATCCCAACAGCATCAACGTATTCTCCTTGCCTGCGGCCACGTCCACAGTGGACGTGATTAACAAGAGAACGAGCAGAACAGGGTAACGCAACGACGTCAGCCAGCTGCAGTGGTCTTGCGGGGCCTCTTCGCTCATGATTTTTTTTTCTTCGGCGTATCTTCGTCTTCTCCAGCTCTGCTTCCACTCGCTCTAAGGACTCCATAAGACATCCACAGATACAGCCCCCTCCCTCCTCCGGACATCTGCAAAGACTGCTTGACGCTGCTTCAGCAACGTAACTCCTTTCTCTTCTCTTCGATCGAAAGAACGAGGTGCCGATACCGCAAGACACCCAAGCCGAATTCGTGCAAGACCGCTGGCGGGACAAACGCCTCGTGGAGGACTTCATTCGAGGCGGACACACGCACGCACGAACACAAGAACCCCCCTCCCCCAAGGTAAAGGGCACCGCCTCCAACCAGCTAGCGTAAGCGAGCGCCTCAGCTCAGTGGACACTGCAGACGTGCTCGCCTCCAGAGACACACGTGCGTGCTGTGGCGTGCCCGCACAGACACACAGAACAGCCTTTTGCGCGGCGGCAGCAGAGGGAAGGTAAGGACCTTGACACGGCGTATCATCCGCGAAGCGGAAACCTGTCTTTGGTTTTGTGCTTCCAATCATGTTCAGCGCTTCTTCCTCTCCGGCATTACCAGTTACGCTGGGACACGGCTACGCTGCAGCGATGCGGCAGACCTCCACAACCAGTGCTGTGGGCCACTCGCTCAGCCGCATTGTTGCTGTCGGCGCGACTGCGGTGGCCCTTGGCGTGTCTGCAGTCCTGGGCGGCTCTCTTCTTTATGTGTCTTTGCACCGAGCGGAGAGTGCAGCATCTGAGGCGGGCACCGGCCCGTCGTGGTGGTCGCGTGTTGCGCGACGTCTGCGGATCTGCAGCTGTGACAATGAGGAGGAAGACGACGCCTTCGCCACCGGCAGAGGCGCAGAAAACTTGTTCGACGAAGAGAAGGTCAAGGCACGACAGAAGCTCCCGCGCGGCAAGGCCAAAGGCGCGGCACACAGCCACGCATCCACTGCCACCATCACCGCCGGTGCTGGTGCCGCCGCTGCCACAGTTTCAGCCGCTTTACGGAAACTTGCGGGCTCAGCGCCACCAGTCTCGGACGCAAAGGAGGCACTCACCATGCTGGCCAACACCGAGGAGATTCGGGAACGAGAGCAATACATTAAATTGGTGCGTGCACTTCTGCAGCGTGAGGCGGGCATCGCGTACGATGACGACGATGACAGCTCCACCAGCTCAGACTCCACAGATGTATCGTTGAATTATCACCTGGCCACCGCGATGGAAGGGAACGCGCGGGATGAACTGCTGATGGCCTTTTCCGCCTACGGCGACTTCAGCGACAGCGCCGTCTACGGCAGCTCGATCCCGGATGCCGGAGACGAAAATGCAGCGGACTTGCAGCTGAGCATCATGATCAAGACCCTCGAGTATCTGGACATGTCGAATGAGCGCGAGAAGCTGCGAAGTCGCCGCATTGCCATGTACCGCGAGGCCGGCCACGCCACACCGGTCTCCTCCATTGATGCGGCCGGGAGTGATAGGGATGGCGGTGAGCTCGACGAAGGCGGAGATGTAGTGGTGGACCCTATGCACTTTCAACTCGCCGCTCACTACGCTGCTACCCATTATGGACTCACCAGACCCATGGACGAGCGGGACGACGATGAGGGGGATGGGGGAGACTACCCGAGCGCCATGGAGCGGCAGGCACAGCGCTTCCAGTCGATGCTGCTGCGCCCATCGAAGATGAATATGCCGGCGGAAGACCGAATGAACACCGATGACTCGGTCCTGGATCGCATTCTCGGTGAGGGTCCCGCGGTGCGGGCGAATCCTGCTATGCCTGGCACTGCGCGCAACGGGCACGCCGCCCTGCTGGCTGATCGCGCCGACATGATGGAGGATGGGTGGGAGGCCGAGGACGACGACGAGGAGGCGGAGCTCATGGCGTACCTGCAGCAGGCGGACAACGCCCAGCACTTCTACTCACGTGAGGAAATGCGACGCGCCAGGCGCGACCCGGCGAGCGACATCCGCATTGTCGGGATGGAGGACAATGCTTTCGACGAGGACGACGCGGAGAGTGAGTGGGAGGACGAGGCGGACGACGAGGACGTGGCCGGCACGGAGGAGGAGGACGATGCCGAGGCGGATGAAGAGGACGACCTCGCCGCTGCCGTGCCGTGGAGCCGCCGCGACAAGCGGGACTTTGAGAGGGAGCTGTTCTCGCGAATCCGCCACTTGGCAAAGAGCTTCGCCCTCACGGACGCCATGGCAGAGCGGGAGGTGTCAGAGGAGGATGCCCGGAAGCGTGTGGCACGGGAGCAGCGACGTCAGCAGGGCATTCACTCTAGTGCGAAGGCCGCAGTCGACCCTAACCCTGCCGCCGCGGCGGACGACCTCGCGGAAGGCACTGAGGAGTGGGAAGACGAGGCAGACTGGGAGGACGCATAACGGCACGAGCTCTGAAGCGTCGCCCCTAATGCCACAGAGATTCTACCGCCCAAACGCCCAATGCTTGCCCCTTTTCCTTTCGCGCTTTTCGCAGACATTAACCACAACGGAAGGTATCGCATTCACATCATTCATAACACACACACACACACACACACACACCTCTCCCTCACCGTCGAAAAAACAAATCAACAACGGCAGGCCAAGCGGAGCACACCCGAGGAGGAGACCCGCATTTCATGTGTAGCCAAGCGGCAGGGGCTGAGTGCATCGGAAGCGAAGAGCGGCGTAGCGCGAGCACTGCCGCACGGGAGTGCAGCACAGACGATGCTGCCCTTTCCTCCCTTTCGCGATCGTTACGTGTGATAGCGGAAAAGAGGGCGGGGAGTCGAGGGGGCGCGGCTCTTCTCATGATTTATCAACTAAAATGCTCCCAATATCGTCAACATAAGGGTGTGCTTCTCACGTTGTCCTGTGGTCGACGCTGCCGCGCCCTTGGCACTGAAGGGTGCGGCCACTCGCGTTTACCTGCTGCGTTGTCTTTCGCCTCGCCGTTCGCACACTTTCCCCACATTGCACCAACACCGCGGCAAGGCAACTAAGCAGAAGACAGCACAGCGAGATTTTCTCTGCGCATATAAAGGGCTGTGCCCCTCTTCCTCAGCGCGCGCGAGTAGCGCTCCTTGAAGCGCTCAAGCCTCATAGACGTAAAGTCTTTGCCTTCGCGCAAAGACGCCCTCCATAGATCGGCGGACGAAGAGTATTCTCACACGCAGGCTCACCCAATCGCATACATACAGCCTAGCCATACATCAGGGCCGCCGTTGCACTCATCCAACGAGTCGCGGTCGGACGCATATATTCTACTCATAAACGACATACTGCGCTGTTCGAGTGCCCGCACCTGGGACACCCATCTCCCTCCCTGTGTTGCTTCCCACAATGCTGACGTCGGCTGAGGAGGCCTACACAGAGTACCTGGAGCGTCGGGTGGTGGCAGGCGGCGTGGATGCTGCCATCGTGCGCGCAACACTGCAGCAGATGGGCTTCGATGAAAAGACAATAGCAGCCATGATGGGGGACACCAGCACCTACTCTTTGCCCTTCTCCACGACCAGCAGTGCCTCCTCCACCACGTCTACGTCAATCTCCTCAGTCAAGAAGCCGAGTCGCGCGTCTGGGTTCTCGGCTGCAACCTCCACCCCCTCGGCTCCATCAGAGATGGCGGATACGGCTCAGCTCCACCGTGTCGTCACCACGTCCGCTGAGTCCGCTGCTGACACCCCCACCGCTGCTTCTGCGACTGCCACTCAGGTTACTCCAGCGCTGCCTTCCATCATTCCTGAGGGCAAGCGCAGTAACAACGACGCAAATCAGCTGTGCAAGTCGTCTCCCTCTGCCACTGCTGCTCCGCCGCCCTCTTCCTCCACTGCCTCGTTGTCTACGCCATCGCGCACCTTGGCCGCAGGCACCGTTGCAGGGGCAGCGGAGGGTTTTGATGCCGACCACCACTCTGGTGCGGTGCTCTCTTCGCGGAGCCATGCTGAATCATCTGTGTGCGGGACGGACGCTACGCAAGACTGTGCGGTCACTCTTGCCTCTGGTGCATCGTCGTCCACACCTTCTGAGCCTGCGGCAGCGTCAGCTGACGAGCACGCTCAGCTCACTGCCGCCGAGCGCACCAGTCTAGCACGGTGGATGCGCGAGTATCAGGCACTCATGCTATCCTCAGCACTGCCGCACCGAGGGTCACACTCACGCGCCGACGCGACATCTTCCTCGACGGCGCCTCTATTGCCAAGGGAGACGCCGTTCGACGAGTTTCACGCTCTCCCATCCGCAGCCGCGTGCTGCGTGCGCACCGAGGGCGGCGAGCGTGGTGGCGCCGGTGCCGCCTTGCGCGACGAGAGTGCTGCGCAGCCACTGCCACCGTGGAGCGAAGCCGCCGCTCGCGTGCCGAGAAAGGTGGAAGACAGCGGCTCTTGTGTCGCCGGCAGCGAGGGAGGCACATCCTCTAACGGCTCCGCTTTCGCCCGCACAGAAGGTGAACATCCTCCCTACTTCAGCGAGATGCTGTGCCAGGACGGCACGATCGTTGGAGAGCAGGCTCAGAGTGGAGGCGCGAACCCGTTTTCTGAGCGTTACTATCGCTCAGCGGCTCAACCGCTCTATCGGGCTGCTCGCAGTGCCGTACCGTCACCCATTCGGCGCGCTGTCCCCAAAGCGAAATCGTCCGTATTTGTTCCAACGTGCAGCATAGGTGTTCCTCGTTTCGCCACCGGATGTGCCCGCTGCAACTTCGACGCGGCGCAATGCCGGCACCCGTATCGAGAGGCACAGGATGTGCGCATCGTGCGTGCGTCTCACGTTGCCGTGACGAATAATGGCGAGTACAATCACCGTATGATTGTTCAGTCGTGCTGTCAAGCTCGCCAGGTCGACGCGGCTCGGCAAGCCCAGCAGACGGCGCGGGCGCAGCCCACGAGTGGCCGCCTTGTTCCCGTAATGCACGCCCCTATCGGAATGACGGTACAGCCGAGAGCTGGTCTGGCAAGTGGACGGCAGATGAGCACGCTGCCGGTCAAGGCGAAGACGGACCGGGTAAGGTTGGCGCAGTACTACCGGCATCAGTGGGCGGAGCAGGAGCGACGCTCTAGTGCTGCAGGGAGAAGCGCCGCATGGGATGCCCGATACACGCTGCTAAGTTGCGCGGGCTGGACTGGGTAGGCACACTTCCTTCTCCACGTGAACTGCCCACTCGTTGCTTGAGTTTGGTGGTGGTGGTGGGGCCATCACGAGCGGAAATCTGAAGCGAGATGGAGGTGCATAACGCGCCGCCCTTTTCCCGGAGTCATTCATCGGCACACACACGCATAGACAATCAGCAGAAAGGGGCTAGCTCTCTTTTTCATATCTTCCCTCTCCTCGTACACATGCGCACACACACACATACACACCATACCGAGAGGGAGGAGGTAAGGAAGATGAGGGGTGAGGGTGCGGAGCAGGGGGGGGGGCTCTTTGAGGCTACTCTGCCGCTGTCCGCTGGATTGTCTGCGTGCACAGGTGGTGATGCAGCAACACAGGCACCACAGAGGCTTTCACAGGCGCGCGCTGCTCCTCATTTGTGTTCCGCATGAGCTCTTGCTTAGCCTTTGCCCCACTCATTCCTGCTTGTATGTGTTTCTTCTTTCGCCCCCCACCCCGCTGTGATCACAGAAAAGTATGTGTGCGTGTGCGAACGTGCGCGGTGTGCGGAGTTTTGTACGCGGAGCGGCTTGGGTGACCTTCCTCGCGGGCCCTGCTCTTCTTACCGTCCTCGCCTTTCATACCCTACAAGAGCAATGGTGGATACCCTAAACGCGCAAGCATCTGGGCCCACACAGCGCATCTGCCCGTCTCGGTATCGTTGGGGCATTTTCGAGCAGCATAGGCCACCTCGCATCTGACGACTCACTCCGCCGCTCTCCATATCATCGGGATGTCTCCAGTGCTCACTCTCGCGCTGTGGTGCTCCTTGTTACATCGTACTGTTGCAGTACGGACATCTACATTGCGGGAGCTTCAACAAACCAGAGTGTGGAGGGCCCCTAGCCGAAGCCCCGCCACCCCCCGCCTTCTGACCTCTGTTAGTCCGTGCGCTCTATGTTGAACTCCTTCGCCCACTGCCTTACTTGTGCGTTTGCAAGTCTTTTCCCTCCCGTCCGCGCAACACCGTGACTGCAGAACGGCGGCGGCGTAACTCAACACAGGCCAAATCCTTGATTCTACCATTGCCCGTGGCGATATTCAGCAAAAAACGCGCGCGTGGGTGTCGTTGAGCTCGACTCGGCTGAGCAGAAGGGCATCTACGGAGAGACAGAGAAGGACAACAGAAAACTGAAGTTCGCGAGTGTTTCACCCGCACTCTCTGCCTGTGTACAAGCCTCTACCTCCCTCTGTTGACGGCGCCTGCGCATGTGCTGCAGCATCATACCAACAACTACACGCACGTACACTTCTGCGCAGATACTTAGATACACAAACAGACACAGACACACCGACTCCCTCTCGCTTGACGACGCGAAGTAACGGCGTTGGCCTGCGCGGATGAGAGAGGCAGCAACGAAAACCACCATCGAATTCGGCACGTCATAGAAACCCTCAAGAGGAGCGAGTCGGATTGCCGACAGCACGAGTGCGCTGCCAAACCACAATAGAGGCGGAAGCCGCTCGGGTTTGATTTCAGCCGTCCGCGTGCCTTTCGGCATCACAGTAAAGTGCGCGCGAACTGAGGAACACCCCTAGTCCGAGCTGTACCTGCTTAGCTGTGGCAAATCTTCGTTATGTCGTTCGGCGGCTTTGGGACGGGGGCAGGCGCTGGCGGTTTCGGAGCAAAGCCGGCAACGGCGGCTGGCTTCGGCGCAACTCCATCGACGGGGGCTGGAACTGGCGCGGCAGCTCCTGCAAGCGGCGGCCGTGGCTTCGGAGGCTTTGGCACCGGCGCTACAGCGACCGCGGCCACCGCAACGACTGGCGGCTTCGGCGCTGCTCCTGCCCTCGCTGGCGGCTTCGGCGCTGCTCCTGCCCCCACTGGCGGCTTCGGCGCTGTAGGGACAACAGGATTCGGTGCAAAACCCGGCTTTGGCGCCGCCCCTGCTGCTGGCGGCTTTGGTGCGGGCGGAGGGCTCGGCACCGGCGCTACGGCAGGAGGCAGTGGCGGCTTTGGTTCCGCAGCCACCTCCGGCCTCGGCGCCGGCCGCGGTTGTGGCTTTGGCATGCCGGGCGGGTTCGGGAGTACGGCTGCTTCTGCTGCCCCGGCCGCACCGACGGCTCAGCAGTACCCATACCTGGGTATTAAGGGTCCAGGCAATGCCACCAGCTGGGCACGCGACATTGACTTCTCTCAGGTGACGGAGCAGGTCCGCTTCGAGGCACTGCCGCAGCCGCTGCAGCAGCACCTGATGGAGCTACGCAGTTTCATGCACGCGGAGCGGGACGCGGCCAAGAAGGTGTATTTATACTTCAATGAGTCTGATGGCGCGGATCCGGCTGCCGCTGCCACCGCCAACAGCGCCACCGGGAGCTCTGCCGCCACGGCGGCTTCCTCCAGTTATCGCAAACTCCTTGCCCAGATGGCAGCACTGAAGGGTGGCGGTAACCGTGCCGTCGATCTTGTCGCGGTGCACTGTAACCAGCATGAAGGGCAAGCGCGTCGTCAGCTACAGCGTCTCGAGAAGTTGGAGGCCAACATCCGCGACTACGAGCGGCATGTGTGGGAACCGTTACTGGAGCAAGGGCTGCCGTCATCGCTGGCCGGCAGTGGAATGAACGTCCGCGGTGGCGCATATCGTCCCGGCGCGAGCAACGGTGCCGCCTCTCCTTTTGTGTCTTTGGTCGAGGAGTTGAGCCGTCGCATGGACCACGTTAGCAGCGCTCTCACTGAGCTGGAGGCCACACTGGTGCCGCCAGGTCGTTCGCTGCGCGGCACCGGCGTGAGTGGTCGTCACGGTCACCAAAACGGCAGCGCCATCCCGAACGACGCGATTGCTCAGATCAACGCCGCCCTCTTGTACGAGCTGAACCAGCTACAGGACTCCTCCTGTGTGGCCGCGCATCTGCACAGTCGCACCAACACTGCCCGCGAATTCTTCACGCGCCAGTACGGACAAGCGGAGGCGGACGTGCTCTTCGCCGATACCGAACAACAGCGCAACGGCACGGCTCTGTTCCGTCGGGCATCGCCGTCGACGTACTTCGACATTCCTCCGCTTCCACAGCAGCCTGCTGCGGCACCTGCTGCGGTCACCACCACGAGCGGCGCTGCACCGATCACGGGGTTTGGCGCAGGCGTCACCTCTGCGCTGGGTGGAGGCTTCGGTGCGACATCCGGTGGTGGTGTCTTCGGGACAGCCTCCTCCGCTGGTACAGCTGGAGCGCTGACCACTGGAGGATTCGGTGCCCCTGCAACGGCTGCGGCCGCACCAGCAGGGGGTGGTGCGGTAGGTGGCGTTGGCTTTGGCGCAGCAGCGGGTGGAACAGCATCGGCTCCAGCGGCAGGCCTGGCCCCGGCCACTGGCGGTTTCGGGGCAGCGCCAACGGCTGGAGGTTTTGGAGCTGCTTCAGCTTCTGCCACTACTGCACCGGCTGCTACTGGTGCTCCCCCCTCCGCGCCATCCATGGGCCCTGCGGCCCCTGGTGCTGCGCCGACTGCCTTCAACTTGGGCGGCGGCGCCGCAGCTACTGCCACTGGCTTTGGGATGGCACCGGGCAAGTCTGGGGCTGGAGACGGTGGCGATCGCCCGTCTCAGCGGACCCGTTAATAAGCGAAGCATGCGCGCTTCTGTGTGTGGTGATGCATTGCCCCTCTCTCGTTTGCGCATGTGTGGGAGATGCGTGACAAGGCGGGGAGATGCTGGAGATGGGAAGCCTGTAAGCGTATTGTGTGCCGAGAGATGGTGACAGTGGTAAACAAGACAGGAAGGGTAAGAAAGATGGGAGGACCATGAGGAGAGCCGCATGCCCGCGTTTCAGCGTCGTCGAATTGCCTAGTGTCTCTCAGCGCAGCCACATTCATGCGTGACGGAGACGCAACGCCCGCGTCGAGCGAACTTCTTCACTCGAAATCGAACAAGCGAGGTGGTACACTGACACATGCCTTTGCACACACGCACATGTGACTCAGCGGATAGAAGTGTGCGAGAGGAGGCACCGTCAGTGTCCGCGTTGTTGCCCTTTCTCTGTTTGTGTGTGTCTTTTCTACATCATGCTTCTCTTCGCTTCTTATCATCTTCTACACCTCTGGTGTGCGTCGCCTCTCTCGCGAATGCATGCTCCCGCACGCACCCTCATTAGGGATCCCACGAGGCGCGGAAACGGGGGACGGTCTTGCACAGTCACAGACCCGCAACTCTCACCGCCACCGTCTTCCGGCAATGAGCGTGTGCGTGTGCAGGAGGCGGCCCTTTTTCCATTTGTGTTTTCCCCTACCCCACCGACACATGTGCACGCGCGCGTTGCTTACTCCCGTTTCTTCTAGCGTACTTGCACGCAGGTACGCCTTGCAGAGGTCTCTCCTCCTCATGCTTCACACGTATGCACCACACGCATAGCTTGACCAGGAAAATAACCGCGAGCGCAGGCGCGGAGGGAGTCTGTGAGGTGTGTCTGATAGAAGCACCCACAAAACAGCAGCAGTAGGCATCCTTGAGACGAGCATGCTTCATCGCACCCGACTTTCACGAGGGCCCGCCGTCACCGCTGGCGCATCTATCTCCGTTTGCTTCAAGGGCCTGGGAACGTACGACTACCCTTCCTCTTTCACATGGCCACCATTGCTGGAGGATGACGCTGATGAGCGAGGGCATGGTGATTCACGCCCTTCAGCGGCGCCTTCAGAGCCTCCGCGAGGCACTGCTGGCAGCGCTGAGTACCGTAGCCATCGTCGCTCGCCGTTCTCTGTGCTGCGCAGCCGGCAGTGTCGTGTGGGCCGGTGCGCTTCGGGAGTGTTGCCTGCCTCACACAACACCGGGGCGGCACCCTTCGCCGGCGGCGGCGGTCACGGGCTGGTCGCGTGCGGGCACCGCCTGTGCTGCTGCAGTGCACTCTTCTACCCAGCGCTGCCCCCCTACTCGTCCTCGTCCTCTGCGCCGCCCTCGACGTCTACCCCGCCGTCGTCTGCGGAGGAGGGCATGTGGCGTGTGCGGGACGACTTTCTGTGGGCGCTGAAGCTCGCAGACGTCGAGCGACTGCTGCGCGCCACCATCACTGAGGAGCTGTATGGACGGCTGTTGGGTGTCACGGGCACGAAGGCGACGGTTGTTCTGACGTGCAACGACCTCCTGACGGCGGCACAAGAATATGCGGAGGCCTCCAGTCCAGAGGCGGCTTTGGCCGCGCCGGATGCGTCACTTCCCGCTGCGATTCCATACGTGGCGCGCCTGCTGCTGAATGCAGATGAGGACAACCGTATCAAGTGGCTGCAGGAGGAGTCCACCGCGATGGAGCACCGCGACTACTACGCACGTGCGCCGTCGCTGCGTGCTTTGTTTGTCATGTGGTCGGCACAGCAGCAACAGCAGCGCGTGCGCGCGGCTGCCCTGAGCGGTGGCTGTGGCGGGATTGCCGCAAGTGATTTGTCCCATGGTGACACTACCGGCGCAGATCGGCGGCTCGCCACGTCGTCCACGGCGCGGACGCCGAGGTTTCTTATCCCTCCTCCGACCATGGAGGACATCCAGCTCATCCTCATGCGCATGGAGGAGCGACATGTCGAGGTGACGATGACCGACATTTCGGCTATCGCGGCTATCGGTGCCACTTCGGCTGGCACAGGCACGTCGATCCCCTCTGACGAGTTTTGGGGAGCGATTGTGCGCCATCTGCAGCCTCTAAAGCTCTCTCAGGCGCTGAAGGCCTACGCATCGACGCCGTTTCCGCCCGTGAACGACGGCGCCGCGTCGTGCGATGAGGCGCTCGTCTTGCGACATGTGCTTATTCTTTCTTTGCTACTACGCTACACTTCGGCCGCGAATGCAGAGGTGCCGCCCGCGTCCACGGCACCGCCGCCGTCAGCGTGGACCTCGTCCTCCACCGCTTCTTCCACCCCAGACCCTGCCAACTCAAAAC
Source organism: Leishmania donovani (assembly GCF_000227135.1). Classification (NCBI taxonomy): domain Eukaryota; phylum Euglenozoa; class Kinetoplastea; order Trypanosomatida; family Trypanosomatidae; genus Leishmania; species Leishmania donovani. The sequence goes on along the minus strand of NC_018256.1, from coordinate 297,017 downwards.
TACTGGTGCCCATGGCCGCATTCGAAGCGGCAAGTGCGGTAATTCAGCTGCGCAGGCGCCTCACGACGTCATGCGAGGGCGATGACGCCGCAATTCGTGGATCGGTCCACACACCCACGCCTCCTTCCGCCGTCTACGAAGCCCTTCTCACGTTGTGCGACGAGGTGCTGAAGCGCGTGTACGGGCTGGCCGAGCGGTCGCAGCTTTCGGCGACGAGCCCGCATCTACCGGCGTTGACGACGTGGCTTCTGCGAGAGATGGTGACGAGTGCGGCGTGCGAGTTGCACTTCAAGCGCCTTGTGGACCGAAGCATCACGGAGGCGCTGATCGCACTGGAGAAGAGCGGTCTCGTGAACCGGTCCTCGATGAACCTCAAGGTGGTGGTGCGTCAGGTGTTGCCGTTGGTGGAGAGCTGTGGCAGTGAGGACCTGTACACATCGGTGCTGAACGACGTCGTGTCCGCTCTTGAGGAGAAGGCCCGGCGGGACCGGCACGCTTTCACTCAGGAGGACATGCTCTATTTGGCAGAGCTGGGGACCAAGTTGTTCGTCAGCGGCTCTGCTGACAGCACGGCTGGCAGCTACGGCCTCTTCGACCAGACGGCACGAGGTCAGATGGAGGAGCTGCACGTGATGGACGGGAGCCCGTGGGCTCTGTGCGTCTCGACGTACCGCTCCCTGAAAGAGATGATGCAGGGTATTATCCGCGACCAGCGGCGACTGAAGCAGCAGGTGCAGGAGCAGCTCCGGCAGCTTTCTAGTTCCAGCACCCTCTCTGCCGTGATGACGGGAAGTACCGAGGCGCAAGGCCGCCATCACGCTCGGCTGGATGGCAACGGTGCTCCTCTCTCCTCCCCCTCCTCGCCTCCAGACTCTGAGGCCAGCTCTGTCGCCCGCGGCGATGCTGCTGTCGACCTCGGTGCTGCCAGTGCTGCCTCTGATGCAGCAGGCGAGGACGGCTTCACTGGAGCAAAGGCCGCTGTTCCTTGTCGTGGCGCCTCCGCCTCAGCTCCAGCTCCAGCACCAGCTGGGCCGCCGCGGATCTCTGTGTCACCGATGCTGCGGCAGCGCTTCCTCATACTTATTGAAGAGCTGGTCAAGGCGCAGGTGGCTGAGAGTTCCAACGACTCGGAGCGGCCGATTGTGGTGAGCACTGAGCTCTTCGCCTTCGTGACGCGGCATGTGCCGGTGCCGAACATACAAGACGAATACCGCCGCAAGATTTTTCTGCTGGTGAACGTGGCCGAGGCCCCAGAGACAACACGCCGCCGGCTTGCTGAGCGCAGGGAGAAGCGGCGGGCCTCTGCGGATGGCGAGGGCTTTGGGAGACGCCGGCGTCGTCACGCCAGAGGCGACACCAGCACCAGCGGCGCAGCCGAGGAGGAGGTGGAGGCAGACGGTGAGGACGCGCATGCGGGGCCTGGCTCGAAGAAGGCAGGCGCGGGCAACGACCCGCACGGTGGTGCGAACGATATACCCGCGGAGCTGCGCTTTCTCGTCAGCTCCCTCCCGCTCACGCTGTCGCCGTGGGCGAGCGTCATGATCTTGCGCGAGGTGCTAGCCGAGTCTGCCGGCCGAAACCCTCGGTACACTTATGTGCTCAACGCGGCCATCGACCTACAGTTGCCGATGTCTACCACGCGGTCCCGCATCGCGACGACGCTGAACATGTGGCGCTTTCTCAACACACAAGCGCACAAGCTGAGCCTGAAGGAGAGCGTCATGATGAAGCAGCGGTGCGCGTGGAACTTGCCCATGTCTTATGTGCTCTCCTCGTACTGGTCCCTCCTCACATGGCTGTTTCTCGCGAGCATCATTATGCTTAACGTGGTCGGGATCGACTTTGAGTCGCAGCTTGTCGCGAACTCGCTCTTCAGGATGTTTGCACCGTGGGAGGAGATTTGCGTGCCGCAGACCGCCGCGGAAGACGGGGACACGTGGAGCACGCAGGCGGCAGCTGACTTGGCGTCAGACTACTTCGAGCAGGCCGAGATCGCCGATCGGCGTCGCGAGGAGCATCGGCTCAGCAGCACCGACGTGTTCCTCTCCTCGGCTTCCTACTTGATCCTCGGCTACGACGACCAACGGCGGCCGATGACGGTCATCCCGATCGGCAGTGACTGCACCGCACCAGCTGAGGAGCGAATCGCTGAGGAGTACGCTGCGGCAACGGCGGTGCTGCGCGAGCTATCGCTGCACGCTCCGTTCCCCTTCTTCGTCGACATCGAGCGGCCGCTGCCGATGGAGTACGTCGAGAAGCGCATCGCGGAGCGCATTCGGCGTGTGTCCTTCAATAACACGTGGTTCCTGCCGCGCATGATCATTCGCACCTTCCCGCTCGGCCGCCAGTACACGGAGCACAAGCTTGTGCTGCACACCTGCACGCAAGCGAACCTCACGCGGCGCCGAATCACATTCTTGCTGTACATGCACGACGGCGTCCCTGTCACCCCGCAGTTCATTCAGGAGCTAAGCGACAGCTTTCTCTCACGGCACGCGAACCTGGTGCTGGTGGTGCACGAGTCCAGCCTTCTCAAGGGCGGCACTACACCTGAAGCTCTCGTCAAGGTCGGTCTGTCAAATACCGTTCGCGGCCCTTCAGCAACCATCGCGTCTGCGGCGGCTGAGATGATAGACGCCGTGCTGCCTAGTGATCTCAAGGACTCCCCTTCACCTTCTGCAGCCGCTTCAGCGGCGCACCACATGCGTGTGCTGCCGTACTGCCGGCAGTACTACTCCGGCAGCGGCAGCGTCATTGCTGGTCTTCAGCGCATGGCAGACGGAGAGCCGACGGAGGGCGGCGGCGGCACAGCAGAAAAGGGCTGGTGGGTGATTACGCTGAGATCGGTGCGTCGGCTGTGGGAACGGTTGCAGGCGGGATCGGGCGCTGCCTCCTCCGCCTCCACTGCAGCAGCGTCGTCGGCCCGCCTGCCGCTCTTTGCATCGACTTTCAGCAGCCGCCGTACCTCTCTCCACCGCAGCCGAGAGCGGCAGTGCAAGGAGGCCGAGGAGGTGGCTGCTGCCAACAAGCAGAGGCAGAGCAGCGATGGCCGCATGCCCGCAGCTGCGCCGTGGGTGAACTGGTGGTGGCACACGCTCTCCGGCGTGACCTCGGCGACAATTCGGATGGTGCGCGTTGACTGCATCGGGGTGTGGGGGGAGGAGGCGGAGCGGGACGACGAGGCTGCACGGAAAAGTGGCACCACGATTGTCACCAATGAGCCGGCACCACATGTGCGGGCGGCCGCCGATCAAACAGCAACAGACACGGTAGCGACAAGAGCCGCGACCGATACTGCGGAGGCGAAGGCAGGCAAAGGCGGCGTGTCTGTTTCTTTCACTGCTCTGCGCCGCCTCATGTCGGAGGTGTGAGCCCCCGTGTCTATTAGCAGAGCTAGGGCCAGCAGCAACACCGCTGATGGCAGCACCACGCCTCCCGCTGCGAGCGACACGGCGCGGACGCACTTCGCCTCCTCGGAGCGATTCCCCGACGCACATGTGATTCCTCTAGCGTGGCGATGGCGCGTTCCGTGCCCACGCCTTGGAAGTGGCGGACAGCGCATCGCGCAGCAGCACTGACTCAGGCTGCCCACCTGTTGCAGGTCCCACCGCTCCAGCGGCAGCACTAGGGCAGACCTTCGCTTTCAATTCGTCGAACAGCGGCAGCACCTCGCTACTCTTCTTGTCACAGCCTGTGCCAGCCTTCCGGCCTTCTCCGCCGATAACCTCGACCTCCTCGACACCGCCGTGCTCGTAATGGGCTGCGATGCCGCTGCTGCAGCGGCCTCTCTACTCCGACCTTGATTGCTCCGTAAGCGCACTCCCATGAGGAGAGTGAAGGCCGAAAGACGGGCGAGATGCTGGCGCCGCTGTGCCGCGCCCCTCGCGCCTTTTCGTGAGTCGCATTGGGGGCGGAGAAGGGCGGCGACGGTGCAATGATGTGCGCGTGCATGTTCAGGTCTGTGTCTGTCTGTCTGTCTGTCTGTCTGTCTGTCTGTGTGTGTGTGTGTGCGGAGGAAATAGAGTGCGAGAGCGACGCAGCGAAGGGCCAGTGACGTGGCGTCTCGCGTCTTTTGCGGTGGGCGAATACGCGTGAGAGAGGGCGCGCGGGGCACTTGCGTCTCGACGTCACGCTTTCGGGTTTCTTTGCGATGCTGCAGACGGAATGAGTGCGCGTGCCAGCGACAATCACACAAGGCCGATATAGAATGGAAAATCACCGATGCGTGGAGACGCAGGGTGGGCGAGCAAGAGAGCCGGAGTCAAGTGTGCGAGTATGTATGCATGTGACGATGCGCGTGCGCAAGACAGTGGCATGTATGGATTCCGACATGTACCCACATAGGCCGGCGCACCGTGCACCTCCGCTTTCTTCTCTTGCTGCCTCATCGTCATCCAAGTGATGGCAGCACCACCCTGACGCGGAGCACACACACACACACATATGCATGTATATATATATAGGTACCAAAGAAGTGAGAGACGAGAGGCAATCAGCTGTTCGAGCACACATCTCCGTAAAGGGGCAAACACCAAACCGTCGTCCCCCCTCTCATCCTCTCCCCCTTCTTCTCCTCCTCTGGATTGGATTCACGTCTGGCATACACTCGCACTTCTCTCTTGCTCTATCTCTCTATCGATGTTTCACTCTTCGCATCGCGCGTGCTCATCGTACCTGCCCTTCCCTTTTTGGTTGTCGCTGCTGCGCACGTTTCCGCCTCCCTCGGTGATGTTGGTGTCGATTCGCCCTGCGCATACATCTACACGCAAACACGTACACGCACATCCACCATACGCGCGGACCGGTGCGCACGCTCAGTCTGTTTCCGCTCCTTCATCTTTCCCTACCACCCTCTGCAGGCGTAACTGCCCTTCTCTCTTTAGGCAAACATAGACCTATACTTACCACTCCATCACCCCACCCCTTCTTACTCGCCCGCCTTCCCTCTCTGTGTGTTTGTGTGCAGCATCGTGTGCAGGTCCGTCTTCCTCCCTTCTCTCCTGTGCTTTAAAGTGATCACCAAAAGGAAGCAGTGACCTTTATCATAGACAACACGTCCGTGCTTGTGTACACACACACACGCACGCACACCCCACTGCCTACACAGACAACAGTCCACATCGACCAGGAAAGGCACCGCCTTTGTCCAACACCTGTTTTCGGCGCCTTGCCGCTGTTGGTCATACCCAGAACCCGTTAACTGCGCAGGGCTGACCGCCTTTCTCGATTTTGTTGGGGTTTGTCTTATTTCGTGCCTGGACTGTGCATACGGTCATCTCGCTCCTCCTCCACTATTCCCCCCCCCCCAACCCAACCCACTCAAGCATGGCGAACATTGGTGAACTGGACGCCTACATCCAGAGCGGTACCGCGGTCGACGATACCAAGCTCGACCAATGGATTCAAATGAGTGACATCTCAAATGCAGACGGGTTCTACATGGGCGATGCCGCCGTCGTCAGCGAGGCTGTGCGCCGCGTCTCTCGCGTCGTCGTGGCGCAGTACTTGAACAACGCTGATGTAAAGGCCGTGCCGCTGCGCCGCAAGACGAAGTTCTGCTTGCTGCTGAACAACTTCTCTCTCTACAAGCCGGTGCGGTCGGTGGTGTTCGAGTGCTTGGAGGACATGACGAGTATCTTCGAGAAGTCCATCAAAGACGAGGGCACGATGCCGTTTGATTCAGAGCTAGGCCGCATGTCGGAGCACGTACTAGTGCTGCTGATGCGCGTGATGGACTACAAACTGAAGGCTGCGGCCGTACACGAGTTTGCGGAGCACAACACGCAGTTTGCAATTCAGCTGCTGCTGGCTATCTTGCTGAAGGAGCCTCCGTACGAGTTCGAGCTGCGGTGCAACTGCATTAGCGGCCTGCTAGGCTTCACCCAGCCGCAGGCCTTCTTTGGAGCTGGGGAAAAGATCGAGGAGCACAGTTGTAACAAATTCACGGAAAAGGTGGACTTTATGCTGAACCTGATGCTGCGTCTGCAGGCGATCCAGGTGGTGAGCGACGTGCTCGGCGACGCCATCGCAAGCTCGGATACGGTACCGCAGTTGGCTCAGAGCGCTGTGAACAACACGATGCAGACCATCATGAACATCTTCAAGTTCTCCTCGAAGGAGTCGACACAGTGGCGTCAGCACATCCTTCTCTCCACGACGTTACTCGACGGGACGGTGATGATGTATGTGCAGTCGCTGGCCTCAAATCTGCATGAGACGATGACTGCACGGGCGCCGCGCGTCGCTGGACAGTTGTTGCACTCCCTCAGCCTATCTTTCCTCTTCGGAGCCTTCGCAGCGTACCACATGGAGGAGGCGAGCCAGGAGTTGCGCATCTTCTGCACCTTCTTCCACGACCTCTTCCAACTGTCGATCCGCCCCATCGTGGCAGATGCGCGTGTGTCAGGGCAAATGATGGTTATGTACATCAACCTCCTCCACTTCATGTGCAACGTCGATGCCATGGGCGAAGAGCCCTGCTATCCGATGGACGGCCTGCTGCCCGAGCTGTCGAGCGCTGCGCTGCGATCGACCGTTGAGGCTTTCCTGAAGAAGGAGGTGGGCGGCTGCGGGCTGCCTTTCACGGAGGCGTGGTATCGACAGTTCCGTCGTGTCACGGCCGACACCCTCATCGCGCAGGATTCGACCACGTTTCAGTGGATCGACAGCTGCTTCCTTGCCATGATCTCACAGCTGACCGCGCAGCAGGTGCCGGTGGCCGCACCGGCTGCCCCGGCTGGTGGCGCGCGTCTGCTGAGCGAGATACCTCCTCTGAGGCCGGAGAAGAAGAACAAGATCTCTATCGACAAGGCGGCCGCGCCGATCCGGCACAAGGTGAATCCGAGTGCGAAGCAGGACAGTGTCGAGGGCGTGGACGCCGACCTTCTGTGCGCGCTGACTGGCGCCATCATGAAGAACCCTGTCTCCTCGCCGTACGGGCAGACATACGAAAAGGAGGCCATCATGAACTGGCTGGAGCAGAACGGCTCCGTCTGCCCCATCACCGGACGCCCTCTGACGGCCGCCCAACTGAACCCGAACACGGCTGTGGCGACGAAGATCATGCAACAGATAGTGCGTCAGACCATGGCAACACAACTGGTGGCCGAGGACGACATGTACAAATTCTGATGAGGGCGTCCAGGCGGAACAGCCTCAGAACAAGGTCCGCTCTCGTGTTGATCGCGGCCCCCTTTTCCCGCTTGTCTTCCCCTCTCGCGTTTCCCGCCCGCTCCACCACACACGTGTGAGTGCCTGAAGTCTGTATTGATTGCACCAGGAGTCTGGGCATACGCGCATGCACAAGCTGCACGGGATCTCTTTCTGCTATCCTGAGCAGATCCACATTCTTTTTGACGTGTCAAGTGCCTTCGTCGCTCTCCGTGAGATTGATATACAGGGAGTCTCGCTCCCTCTCTCCCTCGCACGTGCGCGCATCGCGTGTGGGGAAGACAGGCTTGGAGCACCGTTGTCGTGCTTAGGAAGTACGCCTCACCTCACTTATTATTGAGATCACTCGACACCGCCGCCGGGCGGTGTCCATTCACCTGCACACCTGAATTTATTCTTGTGTGAGATGCGCTCCTGCGATGCGCCCCACCCCCTTCTTGTGTTTTCCTTTGTTTTGTGTTTATCGACTCGCGTCATGTGTGCCTGTTCCTGTATTTATGTGTATTTGGAGAAGGAAGAGAGAAGCGATTGTTCAGCTTTTCAGCATGTCCATTCTCTGCCATGCAAACGTGAGCTCAACCCCGCTCGACCCTCCCCCCACGGCCTGCCACAGTGCCCCCATCGCGTGGTGCGAAGAGGCCCTAGGCACACGCGTTACAGCCATGCGCCGACTCGGTCACCGGCGAGTACGGCCCCC
>NC_018256.1:280488-289051 GCF_000227135.1 Leishmania donovani | reverse complement strand
TCCCCGGCGAGTACGGCCCCCGCCGCATGCTCTACCCACTCCGGCTTCGCAGGCCGACCCGCCGCCGCTCCCATCATGCCGGGCGTCATTTGGTGCATCCCCCTCGGGGTGGCGCAGGCTCCCCACGCCAGCAGTGGGCAGTGCGAGGGTCGGGTGAGATACGCTCGAGTCACGTTGGCACGTTGCCTATCATGCGGATGGCATACAATATATTCAATGTCGCGGGTTGCCTCGACGCCGCGCCATGCAGGGCCTGACCGCCGACATCAGCAGCGATACATCGCTCTGACCTCCCTACGTCACTGGTGCTTGACCTTGTAACCACCAGAAGTGTTAAGGCATTTTGTCAGGGATAGGGAAGGGGAGGGCTGCTTGGCTTCCTCACAGAGAGTGCGGTGGAGACCGGACCGCGTGATATTAACACGCGCTGAGATCCCCCACGTCTGTCATCAGGTAAGGGAGAAGAGCTAATGGAAAGGAGTGGACGGGAGGGGCGGCACATCGAACGGAAGTGGCACCCCCTCACTCTGAGCTTTTGCATGTGTTGCCTTTTTCTCTTATTGCTTTTTTTTTTCGGCTCTTTCCTGCCCTCCCTGCCATCCTCTTTTCCCTCCGCCCACACTCTGCCAACTGTGGCGGCCACTCGTTCTCATCTCTGCGCTCTTCTCTCTCTGGGAGTGTGCATCTCTGAGTGCTTGTGTGCCGGTGCTTATGTGTGATGGCGGGGCCGGAAGCGAGGGAATGTCTGTTTGAACCTTCAGCAAATGTCTTTGCTGTTTCTCAAATACCTTTCTCTCTGTGCCCCTCCCGCAACCTCCCCCGCCCTACCTCCTCTACTCGGTGGCAGCCCGCTCGCTCACGTGTGCAGAATGAAAGGCTGCATCACTGGTGGGCGCGTGCGTGTGCGTGTGCACGTGCCTCTGTCTCTCTTTCGCTCTGCCTGCCTGGTGCGAAAGGGGAGGACACGCTTTACCCGTGAAGACGCACACGCACGCGCCCACGTCTCCTCTCCCTTTTTTCCTTCGTCTCTCTTCCCCCTCTTTCTTCCCGGTCACTGGTTCTCCGTTGGCGCATCGCTCTGCCTTCCGTCTTCGGCTCGGTGTGAGTCGCGCTCTTGTCGGTGTGCCTCGCTTCCTCGTTTTGCCCTCTTGTTTTTCATGGTTCAGTCCTTTCTTCGTCGTTTTTGCTCTGGACACCCTCACTGATGTTTGCTGCGCCCCCCTCCCCCTTCCCTTCTCTCACCCCCACCATCTACAACGACAGATGCTGGGATGGGGACAGGTGCACCCGCATACGCACACATGGACGCACAGAGACACGTCGTGTCGGCAGCCCTCCAAAAGCAAGGGGAAGTGGCAAGTGAGGATTTCCACGGCTGCGCATCTTTATGCGCGTAGCGTCAAGGAAAAACAGTGAGAGGGTGGAGAGAGAAAGGGGCGGATGGCGCGGGAGACCAAGGAAGGGACAGTGCGCTCGTGCGTGAGCGTCTCGGTGCACACGTGTGGTGTGGCAGCGGCGGGGAGGTGGAGATGCACCTTTTTTAGCCTTCACCGTTTTTCTTCTCTCATTCCCTTCTCCTCAGTGTGCGACACTCTCTGCCTCCTCCCTCTCCCCTACTTCTTCTTCTTTGGTTCCGTTCGTGTGCTCCGTTGGTTTTACTTATAACGAAGTTGAATGCCGCGTGGTGATCTGTGCAACGCACCAAGAGTGCACAGGCAACGTGTGTTGACTGGAAAGGTGTGGATGGAGGAATGACCTGTGCGCCTGGTCGCGAAGGACCATGGTGGCGTTCGTATGCGTGTGGTTATGGATAAGAGTTGTTGAGCACTTCGAAAACGAAAAACAAGAGACGAATGCAACGAGGGACGAGCACTTGGATTATGAGGTGATTACGCTTGGCCAACATTTTGCCGCGCACGCCCTCTCCCCACTGAGGACTTCGCCTCGGCTGTATGACGTTCTTGCTTGCTAGCTTCTCTCTGTATGTCTGCGTGCTTCGGCTCTCTTCTTTCCGCTGTTGCGGATTTGGCACGTGCGCGTCGCGCCGAGATGTGGTGCAGAGGGCTGAGGCTAAAGGAGGAGGAGATCAACCGTTGCTTCCTATGCGGCAAATCACACACACACACGGTCGTGTCTCTTATCCTTTCTTTCTCTCGCTTTCTCTCTCTGAGGTTTGCCACCACTCTTCTGCCACCACGGCGACCCCCCCCCCGCACTTTTCTTCGACCTTTCCGTGGTGTGGGGTTGTCTCTCTGTCTCCTCCTCTCTTATCACACGCCCCTCTGTGCACGTGCGGACACTGCTGTGTTTGCCTTTGGCTAGCGGTGCAAGCATAAGCAGGTGCGATAGCAGCACGGAGGCGCTCCAACAACAACAAAGAGGGGAGGTTGCGCCAGGAGGACACAGGCCGCGTATGTGTTTGTGCGCGTGAGTAGCAGTACTTCGAGGCGTTTCCATTTCCGTGCCGCCGGCGTCCCCCGGCCTCTTTTTCCTTCGCTTGCTTACATTTGTTGCGTGCTCACCCGTACCACTCTGCTCGTCTCCCGGCTCTCTCCCCTCCTTCCCTGAGGATGGCTAGTCATGACGGCATTAGTGACTTCAGCTCTTCATCCGCCGGCGATGCGGTGAAGTCGGCCCGAGTGACCACCGACAGCGTCCAGGGGTTGCTTCGCGCTGCACGTCAAAATCCGGAGAAGGAGCTTGGCATCCCATTGGATGAGCTGGAGAGACGTCAGAGAGAGGCGTGTAAGGCACGCCAGTTTGTGAGTGAGTCTACAAGCCGTAAGTTCGATGTGAAGAGCTCGGCGCGAGCGCAGCAGATTATGAACCAGGGTGTTGACAAGTACCAGCGAGAAAAACGTCAGAGAGACCTGAGGCACAATCTGTCGATGCTGCGCAAACTGCAGGTGGTGCTGTGCGTCTTCGGCGCCGGCTTGTTTGGTTGGCTGGCGGTGACGTACCTGCTGCCGCGTTACTTCGCGGTGCAAGACCGCCAACGTCGCATGCAGTTGCGCTACGAGCGCGCGCAGAGGAGCTTGGAGGGCATCGGCGACGGTGGCGCGGCCGCGGCGCCGGTTGGCCCGGTGGTGCGCGTCTTTCGCGTAGAGGACGGAGGTGAGGGTAGCATGAAGCGCACCATTCAGTGAAGGGAATCACAAGTGGTTTGCCGCTGGCGACGTGTGTGGCTGCATGACAGCGATTTTGTTTTTGTTCACAGCGCCGTGATTGTAGCGTGAAGTGCGTGACTCGCCAGGCATGCATCACCTTCAAAGCAGAAGATCATGAAAAAACGGCAGCGGCTTGACAGCAGTAGCGTGCAGCGCGCTCCCTCGGCTGCTCTCTGCCTCACATGCGTGGCCCGGCCTGGATAACCGACGTGCACATGCATTGCTGGCCACGAAGTTAGAGGAGGCATCTTGTTTCCGTCCGCATCTAGGTCAAGCTCAACCACCCCACAGCGAGAGGACAGGTGCTTCTCCTTTACTTCTGTCGTCAACGCAGTGCCGGGCCCATGTGTGTTGTCACCCCTTGCCCCTCATTCCTATCCAATGCTACCTGAGCCCAACATACGAGTGCGTGTGTGACGTCCACTCTGTGCACAACCGTACCGTCGCTTTTCCATATCATCACGCGGCAACAAAACGCTCGCGTGACTGCTCTGCATCGCTTTCCTCTGTTCTGCTCTTGCTCTTGTTGATACGTGCAGGACATCGGCAGTGACACCTGTGGCAGCGCCCTTCGCCACCCTCTTTCTCTGCACGCACACGATGCGCGGGCACTCACTCACGTCTCGCCAACTCGCAAACCTCCGCCTTTATTCTTTCCCGTTCTTTCGCGCCTGCACGCTTTCACCCTTCGCAGCTCGCTCGCTCGCTCATTCTTTTTCGTTTTGTTCGCCCACTGCGCTTTTCTATTCTCGTGCAAATACGAGCTCTCTCTCCCTCCCTCCCTCTGTGTGTGTGTGTGTGTGCCCCTGCCCCTGCCTCTGCCCCCCTTTTCCCCTCTCCCTTGTAGCCGAGACTTGTGTGCACGCACACAAACAGGCGTGTGTAAGAGCCAATCTTCTCCTCTCGGCACTCTTCAGCCGCCGCGCAGCTACAGAGTAAGTCGCCGTATTCGACGAAACAGTTAGAGTAAGCTCTAGTCCGTGGCAGCCATCTTGTTAGTAAATAGTAGCAAACACCGCCGGCTCTGCAAAGCAGCCCGACACCCTTTCCTGATTCGCTCTCGATCTCCGTTCGGTGTTGTCGTCTTCTCTTAAAAGATTTCTTTTCCCTTGTTGGGCGCAAAGACCAACCATGGCGAACTCGAGCTTACTCCGCGTGGTGCTCGTGGCACTGCTGCTGCTCGGCTCCGTCACGGTGTCCGCTGGTGATGGCCGCGGCACCCCCATCGCCTTCCAGGCCGAGGTGTCGAAGATGCTGGACATACTCGTCAACTCCCTTTACACCAACCGCGCTGTTTTCTTGCGCGAGCTGATATCGAACGGCAGCGACGCACTTGACAAAATTCGTGTGCTCTACCTCACCTCCCCTAAGGAGCCGCTCACGAAGGATGGCGAGGCCCCGACGATGGACCTCCGCATCTCCTTCGACAAGGAGAAGAGCGAGCTCATTCTGCGCGACGGCGGTGTCGGCATGACGAAGGAGGAACTGGCAAAGCATCTCGGCTCCCTCGGCACCTCTGGCACCAAGCACTTTCTCGAGAAACTGCAGGAGGGTGTCGGCGCTGTTGGCGGCGACCAAAACAACCTGATTGGCCAGTTTGGCGTCGGCTTTTACTCGGTCTTTCTCGTTGGCGACCGCGTGCGCGTCGCGTCCAAGAGCGACGACAGCGACGAGCAGTATGTCTGGGAGTCTAAGGGGGATGGACAGTACTTCCTCTACCCCGACCCGCGCGGCAACACGCTCGGCCGCGGTACTGAGATCACCATCGAGCTAAAGCCGGACGCTGAGCAGTTCCTGTCCGCTGAAACGATAAAAAAGACGATTCACCAGTACAGTGAGTTCATCAACTTCCCCATCTACGTCCAGGAGGAGGTGGAGGTGGCGAGCACGGCAGCGACGCCGGAGTCGGCCGCGGAGGAGAGGAGCCTCGACGAGGGTGCCGTGGAGGAGGACCCGGACAAGGAAGGGGACACGCAGGGCGTTGTAAAGGAGAAGCGCTGGACGCTGGTGAACGAGAACCGCCCGATCTGGACCCGTCCGATTGGCAACGTGACGGAGGAGGAGTACCACAAGTTCTACAAGGCCTTCTCCGGCGACTACCGTGACCCCTTGTACTTCAACCACTTCAAGGTCGAGGGAGAGGTGGATTTCGACTCGATCCTCTTCGTCCCCACCACCGTGGATCCGGCGTCCTTCTCTGACGACAACGCTGTCCCGAACACGAACATAAAGCTGTACGTGCGCCGCGTCTTCATCACGGACGAGTTCCGCGACTTGCTGCCGCGCTACCTGAATTTTGTCAAGGGCATTGTGGACAGCAACGACTTGCCGCTGAACGTGTCGCGTGAGGTGCTGCAGGAGAGTCGTATTCTGCGCGTGATCAAGAAGAAACTTGTGCGTAAGACGCTGAGCATGTTCGCCGACATTGCAGCGCAGGACGAGGCGATCGCGAACGGGAAGCAGGTGGAGAACCCGGCTCCGTCTGGACACACGCACCTCAAGAAGCCGGCCTACACCAAGTTCTGGGAGCTGTATGGCAAGCATCTCCGTCTCGGTGTCATGCTGGACAGCAACAACCGCAATCGCCTCACGAAGCTGTTCCGCTACAAGTCCAGTAGAAGTGAAAGCGAGTACATCAGCCTCCAGACCTACGTGGACCGCATGAAGAAAGGGCAGAAGGGCATCTACTACCTCTCCGGCGACTCGGTGGCGCGGATCAAGAAGTCCCCAGTGCTGGAGGACGCCGTCAACCACGATGTTGAGGTGATCTTCATGACGGACGCCATCGACGAGTACGTTGTGTCGCAGCTGACTGACTTTGCGGGCAAGAAGCTCATCAACCTCGCGAAGGAGGGGGTGCAGTTCGAGGAGAGCGACGCGCGGCAGCGAGTGGTCGATAGAAAGCGCAAGGAAAAGTACGATTCCTTCTTTACTCATCTGCGCGCGCTCTTCGGGTACTCGGAAGTGCGCAAGGTTATCTTGACGAAGCGCATGACGAATGAGGCATTCATTGTGTCCTCCAGTGAGAACCAGATCACGGCGCGCCTGGCCAGCATCATGCGCGGCCAGTCAATGTCCCTCGCTAACCAGCAGATGACTGCCGAGCGTGTGCTGGAGGTTAACTACCGCCACCCGCTGGTGGACGAGATGTTCAAGCGCTTCACCGTGGACGAGGATGACGAGGTGGCGACAGACATTGCGTGGGTGCTGTACGATACGGCAAACTTGCAGGCCGAGTTCCCGGTGGCGGACGTGGCGGCCTACTCGAAGCGCATTAACCGTCTGCTCCGCAGCAGCGTTGACCTGAGCGCGGACGACTCGCTGCTGCCGCCGGACGACGCCGAGTACACCGTCTCCGACACGGAGACTGAGGAAGAGGAGGAGCAGCCGAAGGTTGACACCAATGCGCACGAAGAAGCTGAAACAGACGGCGAGGGCGATCTGTAACAGGCCAGTCACCCGACGCTGTCCCCCCCCCCTCCCCCCTCCCCTTGGCGCACCTCGGCGTCTGGGTCACCTGACTATCACCATCGTCGCTGTTGCGAGCGCGCTCATGGCGACCCGCCTCCCAGAGCGGCAACTACAACGATAGCCGTCTACTCCTCCCCTCCCCCAAAAGACTTCCACCCTGCGATAACGGAGATGGCGCGGATACTTCTTTCATGTGAACATAAAGTTACGCTGGGCTTCTTCTACTTGTGCGTCCTTTTCTCTTCCCCTCAGTCACGCATTTGTGCGCGGTTTTTATGGTTGGCATTATCATTTTCGCTCTCCTTGTGTTTTCCTTCTGGTCGTTTACTTGTTTCGTGCCGACGCGTGTGCCATGCGGGTGTGCGCGCGTTCGGCATCTCTGCGTACCTCGAGATGGTGCCGCCGCATCTGGCTCAACTCCTCCTCTGCCGCCCTTCCTCCTCCCTTTTCCTCGCTCGTTCTCAACAGACTTTCGCATGAGTGGCTTATTTGCGAAGAGACTTCTTTTTTTTTCTCTCTCTGTCCCATCGCCGCCATCCTGCCCAGCAGCCTCGCGTGAGTGGGGGTTCAGCCATGCCATCTGCTTTACTCGGTGCATACTAGGTAGAGAGAGCCGGCAGATATTGGGGGGCAGCTGTGTTTTGCACTTACGCCGTGTGAGGGGCTGCACTGGGAAAGGTCGGTGGTGCCGTATACAACGCAGAGGAGTGGCAGAGCTGAATAAAGAGGTATACAGAGGAAGAGGGAGGGCTGGGAGTCGGCCGAGGAGATTGGGGGGAGTGCAGATTCTTTGACGTTTACGGGCTTCTCGGTGGCGGTCTCTCTAGCGCTCTTCCTCACGTGCAGTAGAGGAGAGGAGAAGGGACATCTCCACGGTAAGACACATCATGCACACAGCTGAGGCATCCTGAAGAGGAGAGAGATGGAACGGAAACACCACTCTCCACCTTTTTTGCACGTGATGTGTGCGTCAATGATATGATCGAATGCGCACTCACACGCACGCACGCACCCAAAAGACGCCGGTGAGAGTGGCGACCGAGGAGGACATGTAGGGGAGAGAGGGGCATGTGTGAACTGACATGTTCACATGAGCGGAGGTGGTGGGTGGAGAACAGTGGTTGCGGTACATGCCGTGAAACTGCCGCTTGTCAAGTTCTCAGGCCCTCCTCTGGCCCCTTCTCGCTTGGTATGCCTGCGTTTCCTGGTGGACCGACATGACATGCGACGACGTGTACCCGCCGAGCCTTTGCTTGCAATCTTGTGAAGTACGCAGCGAAGGCGTACGACCACGTTCGCCATTCACCGACTTGCTAGCCGGCGCGTCTTTCGCTACCGCGTTTGTTCATCGGTTTCACCCACGCCGATTCGCTGTGCTCTTTATTCTGCGATGCCGTCTTTCTCTCCCTCTCTCCCTACAGCTCACTCAGCACGCAGACGCTGGCCGAGTGCGCAGCATCCCTTACGAGAGCGCACGGGTCCATCTCTTTTCCACACAGACGCAGACACACAGAAGCCAGCAGCTAGCGGGACGCACCTCCGCGACCCGTCGTGTCTCCTCGCATCTTGACCCCTTATTTCTGTACTCCCTTGTTAATCCGTAATCTGCGTCGCCGTGCGTGCGTGCGTGGAGGAGAAGGGGTTGAGTTGTTTTGGCACGCCACCTCACCGCCGACACACAATACCACCACAACACAGTCACAGCAGAGAGATCGAAACAGGCCGCCGTGTGTGGGTGTGCGTGCGCGTGTGGATCTCCCTGTGCGCCGCACATACACACATATATATATATATATATATATAAGCAGCAGCGGCAGGGGCCCCCGTGCCTCTCCGTCGCGCGACTTCTCCACTGCGTCTTCGTCCGACACGCACCCAGTCACGCATACGCGCTGCGGTGTCTCTAGCTTCTCGGTTGCCCCCCC
>NC_018256.1:212675-280389 GCF_000227135.1 Leishmania donovani | reverse complement strand
TCTCGTTCGTCCCCCGTCCCCCCCCCCCAAATGCCATCTGCTAGTACCTTCGCTTCATCGCCTGGCAAGGCGGTGGCGGCGCCACCGCTCGGCGGCCAGCTGCGCTCGTCAAAGCACGTGCTGGAGCGACTCACAAGCAGTCACCTGGACCACCTCGTTGCCTCGCGTCGAGGCGGGGATACCGTGTCGCGGGAGTCCCTCGCCGCGTTGTACTCGCTGGCGACGAAGCTGCACTCACCTGCGCTGCGCTTCGTCTCGAACACCATCGAGACGCGTAAGGAGCGGCACATCACCACGGAGCAGGTGTGGGGTCAGCTGAACATGCTGATGCGGCCGGTGCTCCGCCAGCTGGAGAACAACGTCCGCCGCGCAGAGATGCTCTACGCTGGTAGCGGCAAGGGCACCTCAGCGAAGGCGGCGCGGCAGCAATCCCGCAAGGCCGAGGCACCGTCAGGCAAAGGCGATGACGGTGGCCGTAGCGCACACAAGCCAGGCGGCGACACCGCGGAGAAGGACATCCTCTCTACCCGCACCTCGGAGCTAGACGAGAGTGACTTGGATGAGGAGATTGAGGCTCTGCTGGCGAAGCAGGCGGCTAAGCGCAAGTTGCGGAAGGAGGCGAAGAAAGGTGGCGGCGGTGGCGACGATTCATGGCGCTACGCCTTCGGCAAGGACAATGCCGGCGAGGAGGACGATGCGGAGGACGACTGGGACGGCGAGGACTCTGGCCACGGCAGGTCGCGCCGCCGTCGCCGCGAGGAGGCGGAAGAAGAGGACGACGTGGATTTCGAAGAGGACGAGCGGGATGGGACGCCGTCAGACCGGCGCGCGCGGGATCGCAACCTGCGAGCCATGGCGGACGCCGAGGGTGGCGCGGAGTCCGAGGAGGAGCTGGCCGCGCTCCGTGAGCTGTACGGCGACGACTTCGAGGATGACGGGCGCGGCTTTGGGGAGGAGGGGGACGAGGACCCAGATATGGAGGAGGACATCGAGCTCGACGATCCGGCCAACGATGCGGCCGGTGAAGCGTACAACGAGCAGGACGGGACGTACTTTGGCAAGGGCGACATCCTCAACGACGAGGCGGGCGACTTCGAAGAGGAGCACGGGGGCTACGGCGGTCGTGCCGGGCACAGTGGCGGTGATGATGACGACGGCACCGGTGCTGCACTTCAGGGCGAGGGTGAGGAGATGGATGAGGAGCTGCTCGCCGCGCTAGAGGACCCAAGCCTGTCTGAGCTGCAGAAGGAGCGCCTGCGCGAGCAGCATATGGTGCGCAAGATGGAGGAGAAGCGGCTCTTTGCCACCGACTGGAGCATGGTGGGCGAGACGGCCGCCAGCAAGCGCCCGCGCGACGCACTGCTGGAGGTGGACAACCTGGAGTTTGAGTACGGCATGAAGGCGGTCCCAGTCATAACCGAAGCGTTCACCGCCAAGCTGGAGGACCGCATCAAGCAGCGCATCCAGGACGAGAATTATGACGATGTGAAGCGCAAGACGACCTTGTCAACGGAGGCTGACATTGCCCACCCGAAGTATGACGCTGCCCTCGATGCTCAGAAGTCGAAGATGTCACTGATGGACCTCTACGAAAAGGATTTTCTGGAGAGGCAGAGACTCGCGGAGGAGGCAGCCGGCGGCCCTGACGCCCCGAAAGCCGAGCCGCTCACGGAGATCGAGAAAGATGAGCTGCGGGCGATCCAGATGTGGCAGCGGCTGGCTCAGCACCTCGATGCCCTGAGTAACTTCCACTACACTCCCAAGCCGGTGCAGCAAGACCTCGATGCGCGCGTGCGTGCAGTGGAGAACCAGGCACCGGCGGTGGTGATCGAGAATGTGGGCAACTTCGCCACAACGCGCGAGAACGCGCTGGCCCCGCAAGACCTTTACCGCGGCTCTTCGCACCGCTTCGCCGATGTTGGCACTGATGAGCTGACGCCGAAGGAGCGCCACGCCCTGCGTCGCTCCAAGAAGGAGGCGGGAAAGAAGGACAAGCAGCGCGCTGATGTGCGCAAGCGAAAGCAGCAGTCCACTGAGCAGGCGACGGGAGGGAGGTAGCCGCCGGGTGAATGGGCGGCGTTCAGCATGCGCGACTAGAGCAGCTGTGCCGGGCTTTCGCTGTGGTTTCTTCCAACCCCGTGTTGCGGCGGCGCACTCCTCCAGATGTATGTGCCTGTCTCGAATATATCTGTGCTAACTACCTTGAACACTAAGCTGCTGCCCCCCCTCCCTCGAACACAGCCGCACGTGTCCTGGCAAACGCATCGTGGAGAGAGACGTTCATCTCCCTCTTTCTTCTGCGTGTACACGCATGCGTGCGTGTACGTGTGGGCAGCACTCAAGCGTATAATCATCTACTAATCAATCTTTACGCTACACACACACACACACACACACACAACATACACACAGGTACATGCATGATGCCAGTCTCTGTCCCATTCTTGCATGCATGCGTGGGGGGCTGCATGCGCTCGTGCGAAGGCCGATGGCCGCGCTCACTTTGAACACTCCACACCGCCGTGAATGGCACGCATACATGCGTGGAGGAGCGACAGCGAAGGCAGCGGCGGCGGTGCACAGACCCAGATGGCTCATCCGCTGGGGTCTGGCTGGCTGAATTGAAAAGAACGAGGCGGCCATGACCTTTGGTGAGGAAGGAGTCGCATGAGGGCACCTTGGTAAACTCCCACGGCTGCTTCCTTCCTTAGTGTCGACCCCTCACGCCGAGCCGGTCAAGTGGCACTGTGAGAGGTGCACACAACATGCCTGCCACGGCCACATACTCGCTAATCACCCTGCTTTCCTTCCTCGTCTTCCTTCCACATCATCTCCTGCCCTGTTTTCCGCTTCCCGCCGCCGTCGGGTACAGGGACAGTCTCCTTTACGTGCTTTCTTTCTTTATCTCCCTCTCTGGATACGCACGGCACCTGCCTTGTCCTCCACCACACACACGCCCCCGCTCCTGCAGCGAAAAAAAGGGACAGTCTTGTAGAGCCTTTGCTTTGTTGTTAGTGTGCGTGCGTGCGTGTGTCTGCAAGCGCAGGCCTCCGTAGCCGTTTTTCAGTGGACTCACGCTTCCACCCGACTCGTGCTCACCACCGCGTACCCAGCATGCACACACTTGCATACTTACACACGAGCAGAGACAGGCGAGTCGCTAGATGAGCCAACTCGTTCCATCCGTCGCGCACGGCGTGCTCACGGACGAAGAGTACGAACAATGCATGCGGCACTACGTCACCGGGTCGGCTTCGCGAACGTGGATCGCTGCCGGTGACACGGCGCCTGATCTTGTCTGGAGCAACAGCGAGGAGACGGCGCGCACGAGACGAAAAGCGGCTTCCTCGAAGGCCCTGAGAGCATGCAGCAACCCCGAGCTGGGCGATGAGGTGCTTGCGCTGCTTCCCTCTAACACGCGGTACCGCGACCAGTTCCTGAAGCTGGCCCCTGTTCCCACTTCAGTTCCCACCGCTGCTGCGCATGGGGCGGTGGATCGAGCAGGGGAGAAGGAACACGTGCTGATTTCTGAAGATGAGCAGGACGACCATGGCAGAAGAATGCTGCTGTTGTCTCCGTCCGCGTCGCAGCAGCAGCGAGACGTCACGCATCTGCCCACTAAAAAACGTGCGACATCATCGTCTCCGTCCTCTCGCCGCGGCGGCGCAGGGGCTGGCAGCAGCCCGGCATCCCGGGCCTCTCAACGCCAGAGCACAGGCAATAGTGTAGTGATTGTGAGCCAGCCGTCCGCGAAGATCACGGAGCGCAGTCCTGTCAAGGCAAGTGCGCCAAAGGGCCGGCCTGGAAAGCTCACATCCTCCTCTCAGGGGCGCGATGACGACGCCGACGCCCGTGCCGAGGTCGGGACGAAACGCCAGCGCTTGATGGAGGAGTTTCTCTATCGCGGGGAGTAAGCCGCTGCCGGCTGAGCAGCTCGTCGCGTATCTGAGCTGTGCTCGGGTGCATATGCCGCACAGCTGGCTTCTCTCTGCCGTTGACTTTCCCCTTCTCCACACTACGCCACTTGTTCGCCGGTTGTGTCTCAGCGTGTCTGCATATGCGCGCGTGCGTGCGGGCTATCCACAATTCGCTTTCCTTCACGTTGCACCCTCCCTCTGTGTCCTTCGTGTTAGCGCGCATCATCATCATCTCTGCGTTGCTGTTGCCTCCCTCCTCATTTTCTTTCGCATGTCCTTTGCGGATTCCCGTGTCCTTGTGCGCGTGCGTACATGCACGGCGTCAGCGCAGTGTGTGCGCCACAGCAGCTCTACAGCCCACCCGTAGGACACTCGCTGGGGTGCGATGCTCTGCATCGCTCTGCCACGCTTGTATCACTCGTAGAGGTGATGTGACAGCAGAGGGCAGCAAAAAAGATGGAGAACAGACGGGATGGGAGGAGAGGGATGGACGTGGGCTTGCTGCGGCAGGGTATATACGTGTCGGTGTGCGTGCACTCAAGGGTTTCTTGTTCGCTGCACCGTCCCTTCACCCTTCCCCTCCCTCTCCCCCGCAACGACACATGAGCTCGTTGTCGAACCCCTTCCCTTACCGCTCGGGTGCCCTTCCTCTCCTCCCTCCTCGCTGCTCGCATCGCTTCTCTCTCCTGGCCCTTCGTCTTTGCTCTTTGCTGTATCAACGGCTCGAAAACACTCGCCGGTACGGAACATCGACGATACAAATCCACCCGTACACTCGCGCGCGTCACGTCTCCATCTTGAATCCTCGCGCGGAGAAGTTTCTCTCAGTATTCTGTGGAGGAGGAGTCCGCATACATCAGCGCACCGATCATCCTAACCCCCCCTTCCCTCCAGCAGCCAGAGGTCCTGCCGCGGATCAGATTGGCAGCAGCATCATCAGCGCTGCCACTGCCATTCATGCCACAAGACGTATTCCTCTAACGGTATCGTAGTAGTCAAGGCGCATACCCTTCTCCTTTCTCGTTGTTCTACGACTTGCTTCAAGTGCCGGCTAAGCACCTCTGCCCGTCCTTCCGCGTTCACTTTTCCTCCCCCTTCTCTCTCTCGACCTCAGCTCAGACAGGCGTGAACGCATCCGCACTATCCGTCATTTCTTCACGCGCGCGCTTTCTCTGTGTATCTCTCGTTGGCCCGACTTTTCTCGCGTGAGCTGGATCTACGACCTCAGAGCCGCTCCCATACGCTCCCCTCGACCCTTTTCTTGCCCATCGAAAGACTTTCTCTTTCACAGTTTGTGCCCTCCTCCTCTTTTTGCACCGCGCTCATCCTACCAAGATGCCGTCCTTCCAGATGCACCCCGGCTTTGCGGGGCAGAGCATCCGCACCAATCCGTGGAAACCGACGCAGCTCATCATCTCCACCTCTCAGAACTTCGGCATTGTCGGCTCTGGTAAGGTGTACGTCGTTGAGGCAGCCCCTGGTTTTCAGGCCGGCTCCCCAGTCTCTCTTGTAGGTTGCTGGGGAACCCCCGACGGCGTCTTCGACGCGTGCTTTAGCGAGGCTGATCAGAACATCGTAGTGACCGCCTGCGGTGATGGCGTGAAGGTGTACAACTTAGCGATGAGCCTCAACCGGGATGGCGTGATACCGCTTGTGCAAAACGCCGAGCACCAGGCAGAAGTGTCGTGCGTCGCGTGGAACTCAGGCCGCCGGGACACCTTCTACTCAGCCAGCTGGGACACCACCATCAAGATGTACAGCGCGGTGAAGCCGGAGGTGTCGATGGTTACAATGCAAGAGCACTTCAAGGAAGTGTACGAGGTGGCCACGACGGGCCACAGTCCGTCTTCGATCCTGTCCTGCTCCGGCGACGGCTCGTGGAAGCTGTGGGACAACCGATCCCCGCAGCGATCCGTGCTGACGCAGATGGCACATCAGAATCAAATCGTGCTCTCCATCGACTTCTGCAAGAGTGATCCCAACATCTTCGCCAGCGGCGGTGTCGACCGCACCGTCCGCGTCTGGGATGCTCGCCGGCCCAACCAGCCACTGGCCTCCTTTCCCGGCCACGACCAAGCATGCCGCCGTGTTCGGTTCTCGACTTCCAGCCCGTCCATGCTCGCCTCCAGCGGCTACGACATGCGCGTGTGCGTGTGGGACCTCTCGAAGCCGCAGCAGCCCTTGACGGCCCGCTATCAGCACCACCGGGAGTTTGTCGTCGGTCTCGAGTGGTCGCAGGCCGCGCCAAACGCTCTCGCCTCCGCCTCGTACGATGGATCCGCTTTCTTCTGGTCTGTGGGCCAGGCAGCGACGCCGTCACTGCCGACACAGCAGCTGCCACCGGCCGTGCCGCCGCCGCGCGTGCCTCGGCCGCGCACAAAGGTGTTGGCTGGCTTGCCACAGCCCAGTATGCCGATGCCAATGACGATGACGTCTCTGCCGCGTTCTCCTCGGTAATCCACGCGAAGCTGGAAGCCGCAAGCGTGCGTGCTGCTCTTCCCTTGCAGCTTCGCATGATCTCAAGCATTGACGCACGTGTCAACATGCCATTATGTGCCCTCAGGAGAGGGACAGTGTCGTAGCTGCCAGTCGCCGTCCTCTCTCTCCTCACCTTCGCGAGAGGAGAGCTTCATCTGCGACAAGTAGAGCAGCCCACCTTGCCTCCTCTTTTATCTCTCATGGGTGTATGCGTGCGCTGTTCTTCGCCTGTGCACGTACACGCACGCAGCGACTCGTTTCCGAAAGGCTCTCCCTCCCCCTCCCCCTCCGTCTCTCTCTCTCTCTGTGCTTTGCCGACTGTGTTTCTGCGTGGGCGCGTGTGTGTTTGCGCGCGCAACACCAGCCGCTGTCTCGCCCTCATTCTCTGTTGAAGAAGCGGTCGGCAATGCCACACCGTTTTCCCTCGAATGACGAAGGTGCCGTGATGCAAGGGGCTTCACCGGTGGCCCTGTGCTTCCGGCCTCCCTCTCACTTTCTCCCCCTTAACCGCTGGCGTCTAACCAGCTGTGGTGAGTAGACTCTCGAGCTCGCAAGTCGCTTCGAGAGCGGTGCCTGCGCAGGCGCGTCTCACCAGTCGTGCAAGCACGACTCCGCTCGCCCCGCCTCTTCGCCACCCTTTCCGGAGCCGTTTTGTTTTGTTTCTCTCACACATTTGGCTATCTTTCGATGACGTAGGGAGGTCAGAGCGATGTATCGCTGCTGATGTCGGCGGTCAGGCCCTGCATGGCGCGGCGTCGAGGCAACCCGCGACATTGAATATATTGTATGCCATCCGCATGATAGGCAACGTGCCAACGTGACTCGAGCGTATCTCACCCGACCCTCGCACTGCCCACTGCTGGCGTGGGGAGCCTGCGCCACCCCGAGGGGGATGCACCAAATGACGCCCGGCATGATGGGAGCGGCGGCGGGTCGGCCTGCGAAGCCGGAGTGGGTAGAGCATGCGGCGGGGGCCGTACTCGCCGGTGACCGAGTCGGCGCATGGCTGTAACGCGTGTGCCTAGGGCCTCTTCGCACCACGCGATGGGGGCACTGTGGCAGGCCGTGGGGGGAGGGTCGAGCGGGGTTGAGCTCACGTTTGCATGGCAGAGAATGGACATGCTGAAAAGCTAAACGATCACTTGGCAAGCCACCCAAGGGCGCTGGGTTGCCGATGCTCTCACCACAAACGGGCTGCTGTGTGTGTGTGTGTGTGCGTGCGGATGTGTTCCTCTGTTCGTATTTCTTACCTCTGCTCTCTCCTCTACCCCCTACACTCCCTCTTCCTCTGCACCGGCGCCTCTTCATGGCTGCCGAACTCGTCTTGGGCGGGTGCACGTTATCTGCCCACCTCGCCTGTTCCTTCAACAAGATGGAATCTGTCTTTCCGGAGAGCTTTTCTCGATGCTGGCGCGGACTTCGTTGCCTGGGGGCGCACCTTCAGGCAGTCGCAGGCACAACAACACAAACACCTTTGTCCACAATCCCCTTAACTTCAGCGTGCAGGACCGCCGGCTGAACACACGGCTGCTGAAAGAGACGCAGCGCCGCAAGGCACAACTGCTCGGAATGACGCGGCACGATGTTGCGCGTCAGCTGCACCGGTACACCGTGCCGCCGTCCTCAATCATGGACGAGCGGCACCGCGGTGGGCCCAGGACCGGGAAGAGCGCATCTCATACCAAATCAGCTACCGGCGTCAGAAAGGCAACGCCTTGGACTGGTGCGGATGCGGCCAGTGCTGTCAGTTCCCCTTTGGGCATCCACTCAGAAGCAGGTGAGTCCTCGTCTTCCAGCAGAGAATCCTACTCACGCTTGCAGGCGCAGTGCGCCCAAAACTTACGGAGAAAGAAGGACACGGTGAACTACTGGCTGAACTCGTCCACCTCACCCGGCGAAGACGACGAGCGAACTGGCTCAGTGCCGTCGGTGCGGCCAACGGCGTCGTACGAGGAATGGCTTTCAGCTGGTTGTCCGACGGGGTCGTGGTCCGTTTTGCTGCAGGAGGAGGTTTACGCGCCGTTGGAGGCGGAGCGAGCCTTTCTTATAGCCAAGTACAACCCCAAAGAGAGGCCTCAGTCGTAGTGTCCTCTGCCGCTTTCTTTCGCTTCCTCTTCCCACTCATTCTCTTGTATCAGGCACTCATGAGCTCGCATGTATCGTGTGCTCCGCACGTCGCTGGGCACTGCTGCGAAGCTGGTGCCTTTGGAGGCAGTCAACGAGCGAGTGGCATTGCCAAGCCCATGCGCCCACGCATCGGCAGTCAGACAGCGAAGCAGCAAGGCAGAGGCAATACAAAGGTGATTTGTAGAAAGAAGAGGGGGATGGGAGTTGTGTGTGTGTGTGTGAGGCAGTGGTTCGTGTGATGTCACGCACTCGTGTCGCCCATCCAGCCTCCTCAAACTTTTTCGTGTTTTGCGCTGCGCTTCTCTTCGCTCTCGTTCTCTCACTCGCTGCCCCCCTGCCCCTTGCGCTATTCGCTGCTGTGGTGCGGTTGCTGGCGTGCGTGTGTGCGTGTGCGGGCTTGTTTCGTCTGCGCCTGCGCGGCCCCGCCTTCGTTATGCTGGAATGTACGTTGGCATGCACAGGCATGTGCATATGTATGCGCGCGTGTGCGCTTGTCGCCTCGCCCCCTCTTGTTTTGTTTTTCTCACTCTGCAAGCGCTATACAGGGCAAAAGCGATAGGGCTGAGAAAGCGGGATGACGGGTGGAGAAAGGGGTAAGGATACTGCCATCCCCTCCTCAAGCGTACCCTTTCCCTGGACGTGTATGTGCTTCGCCACTCGCCGTTTCTGAGCTTTTGCGCTCTCACTTGCTTTGTAGACGCGTGGGCTGCTGCCTATCGAGGTGGCTTGGACTCATCGCGCAAGTGCAGGCCCTCACCATTTCTCCTCCCTGTCTTCGTTCTGTTGGTGATTCGTCACCTGTAGGTCGAACTCGCCGCATCTCGTTTCTCCCTCGGGTTTTGCGTGCCGGTGCTGCAGCATCGAGTCTCCGCCTTTTACCTGCTCTCGTCTGCCCCATGCGAGTCTTTGTACGCGCGAGCGATAGTGAGCCTCAGGGACCTTGGTAGAGCTGTCCTTGTACCGCTCCGCTGAGGAACTTCCTGTGTCTTTCGTTGCCTCCAAGGATGAAGTACTCGTATGCCATCTGCGACGCGAAGGCGTGCCCCTCTACTTCGCATACCTGGGCACGTGACCGTATTGGTGGTTGCATTGCCGGAGGTGAAAGCGACGACAAGCCCGCGGCAGCAGTGCTGAGAATCCGTGGGCTGTGGAATGGTAGGCCTCTATACCCTTGGGTAGCTAACCCCGTTCCCTCTTGCCCGTCAAACACGCTCGGCGGATTCGCAGCTGCCATTCGTGTGCCACCTGCCCCCAGAGCTCGAGGCGCTGCTTGATGGGCAGGCGGGGGGGGGAGAGACAGGAGTGGTGCTCATCCAGGCTTACACGTCACTGCCCTCTCACATGTAACACTCCTTCCCCTCTCAACCGCGAGTGCACAGGCGGCGGCGAATCGTCTCATGCGGCTCTGAATCTGATAGCAGAGCTGCTGCGGGGCATGGTGAGCTATCGAATTGCGCAGGATGCCTTCTCTGCATCGTTTGTCATCGCAGAGGCGTCATAGGGCAGGAGAGACTGAGATTGCCCAGGGAGTGGTGGCCATGTGCGTGTGTGTGTCTGTGTGCGTTCTCCCTGTTTTTCTGGGCCGGTACTTCAACTCCCGCTGCTGTTGCTGTTGCTCCACCCCTCTTCCTACGGCGTCTTGTACTCCTCTCTCTTGCTCACTCACCCCATCGCACCGACGTGAGGTGGAAAAATCACCGCGCATGAACTCCGGCATGGACAGAAGACGTAAAGCACCACCGACACTGACATGTGCGTCGTGTTGTGCGACCCGCAATTGTGGCGAGGCGCTGATGCACGAAGACGGTGCTGGTCGCACCGCTGCGGTGTTTCGTGTGATTTGTACGACGACGCGAACGGTGTGTTCGTGTACCATGTGGCGTGGCGTAGGATGGAGTAGATCCACTGAAGCGGCCTCGTCTCCTCTCTCCTCTTTCACTTCTTTGTTTGTGTGCTCTAAAGGTGTTTGCCCTGCTCTTCCTCCTCACAGTACGGCTGGGCATTCTCGACAGCGCACAGCCTCGCGCACAAACACGCACGCACAGAGAAGTGCCCTCCCTCCCTCCCTCCCTCCCCAGAGCGCTTGACGCGAATCATCGTGTACGTTTCTCCGCTTCTCCTTCACACACAACCCCAGCGCGTATATCCTTTTGCACGCTCCGCCATGCCGCACCGCTCTCTCATCTGCTTTGCTGCGCCAGTGGA
Source organism: Leishmania donovani (assembly GCF_000227135.1). NCBI lineage: Eukaryota > Euglenozoa > Kinetoplastea > Trypanosomatida > Trypanosomatidae > Leishmania > Leishmania donovani. The sequence goes on along the minus strand of NC_018256.1, from coordinate 269,662 downwards.
CAAGAAGGCGTTCATGGAACTCGTCAAGACCCTTCGGTACCGCACCGAGGCCCCCATATCGGACTGCAGCGCAGCTCTCAAGGAAACCGACGGGGACATGGACGCGGCTATGCAAGTGCTGCGCAAGCGCGGCGCCGCCCGGGCGATGAAGAAGGGCGATCGCGTGACGGAGCACGGCTTTGTTGTGAGCTGTGTGGGATCGACCCCAGCAAGCGGAGCGGCCATCGTAACAATATGTAGCGAGACGGACTTTGCGGCCCGCAATGAGCACTTCCAGAAGGTATGCGTGCAGGCACGTGACCAGCTGTGCAAACTCATGGACGCCACGAACGGCGCTGTTCTCGCAAACCCGGAGGAGGCTGTCAAGCATCTGAGCGACGTCATGGCAGAGGAGCTGCGCGTGGCCATCGCAGTGCTCGGTGAAAACATGCGAGTGCGCAGCATCGCCCCACTCGTACCTGCACCGCATATGTCCGAGCGTCTTCTCATTGGGAGCTACACGCATGGTTCCTTGAATGTCGACAACGTCGGCCGCATTGTGGGGCTCGTGGCGTTGAGTCAAGTGCGGGAGAACGAGGTGGTTCCGAAGGATGTGCTGACCTCTGTCGGCCGCCATTTCGTGGCCACCTCCGGTGCCGAGGGCAACTACGCTCACCAGAACTTCTTTGGTAGTGAGACGGAGACGGTGGGCAAGTGGCTGAAGCAGCGCGGCCTCAAGTTCAGCAGCAGCCTCGTGCAGGAGTTTGGGAAGGAGCCGGTCGTGCACACGGCACCTGAGCCGCACAGGTAGGGTTAGGGGGAGGGGGGTGATGATGCGCACTCGGCTGCCCCCACAGGTGCGCTCTTTTTCAATGAGAGAGGAAGAGCGAGATAGAGGGGGTAGGCGGGGGGGGAGGCAGAGGTCAAGAGGAATGCAACACTCTGGCAGTGGTGCTGTACGCGCGTGTGCTCTCCTTGATGGTTCATCTCGTTGGTCGGTCACCACGGCCGCCATCTCTTCGCTCCGCCCTCTCCCGTCCCTCGGAGGCTGTTTCGCACTCCTCCGTTCCTCACGCGCTCGCACCTGCGTGCCGCCACTATCGTCCTCCTCCAGGTGATTTGTCGCACCCATCACAGATTGTCTTTGCTTGTTGTCGCATTTTACTCGATCTTCGCGTCGTTCTTGTTGTCGATGTGGCGCCGCGCCGTAGAGCACATCGAGCGGACGGGCTGGAGGGAGGGAGGGAGGGAGGGCGGGGCTTGACACCACTCCCACCCCGGTTTTTGTCTGGCCGGTGAGTGGATGGAAACGAGAAAACGAAAAAGCGCGCGAAAGGCAGGCAGACCGGACCGCGTAGGAATCGAGTCGACTTGTGCTTTCTTTTCTTGTGGCCTCCGCCTTCTGCCGCAGTGGTGGCGGCCATGCCACCCGCAGCGGCTCCTCTCCCCGTGAGTGCTACAAAAAGGGTGGGGGATAGGCCGCTTTCGAATTGTGTGATCACGAAGGGTGCCTGTGAGTCGCATGCACGTGTACCCTTCCTGGTTATGGCGCCCACTTTTCTCGCTGTCTCCCCCCTCTCTGCTCGTGTCTCTTCCCTTCACCACTCGTGCAACGTGTTTGTTACGCCCCTCTCCTTCACCGCGTTCGTTGGCGTGGCATGGCGGTATCGGGCCCGTGATCTTCGGCCTCATACTCACCCACTCGCACACGCTGCTATCGGCACGGCTAGCAGAGGCGAGTTTGCAATGGCTCTCCACTTTATGTTGCTCCAGCGCTTATAAACGTACACGCACACGCACACTAGCTGGCATTTGTGTGCAAGCAGCCCCCTCCCCCTTCCCCCGCTACGTCTGAGTGTGGGTGCGCAAGTGCAGCAGTGAAGAGTGTATCGGGAGGCAGCACCATCACTGGGGCATTGCAGCAGGACAGCACCGCGAGGCACCTGTGCGCGCACGTTTTCGTTTTCGTCGACAAGGAAGAAGGCACGAACCACAACAGCCAAAGGCACAGAGAGGGAGGGTGCGTTTTAGACAACACACGATGAAATCCGGAATAGCACCTCCGACGCTGTCCTTCAAGCGCAAGGCCATCACCGAAACTGCCTCCGCCGCGCATGGGTGCCTTCTCGTCTACCCGGTGAGCAAGAAGTCGAAGCAGCGCGTTGCCGTGGGAGACAGCACGGGCCTCTTCAAGGTCTTCTCCGTTGGCAAGCGGCTGGAGCCGGTGGTTGCCTTCGAGACGCCGGAGACCGTTGCGCAGACGGGCGAGAGCGGCGCGGAAAAGGAGAAGAAGGCCATCACTGCTGCCACGCTCTTCTCGGACCAACTCTTCTACATCCAGGGCAGCGTCCTGCACGCGTACTCGCGCAAGGGTAAGCCCTTCTTTACCGTGGACACCAATGTCACAGAGAGGGTGCACTCGCTGGCCATCGAAACGCCCTTCATATTCTTAGCGGGCGACTTCATGGTCACCACGATGAGTGAGAGAAAGGAGCTCGGGTTCTTCTTGGCTCCCGATCGCGTGAACGACATGTGCGTGTACATAGTCCCCAGCGCCGTGATGCGCGACGGCGAGCGTCAGCTGGGCGACTACGTGAGCTGCCTGGCATGCAACGATCGCGTGCTGCGGTTGGTGCAGGCGAACAAACTCGTGGAGGAGGTCAGCTGCGAGGCTGCCCTCACCACCGTGGTCTACCACAGTGTTCAGCGGCTGCTGTTCTACGGAACGCAGTCGGGCTCCATCGGCGTCATGGCCGTGGCGGACAACGGAAGCGTGCGCAAGGTAGGCGCCCACATGCCGGACGGCCCCCGGGGCACCATCACCAGCCTCGGTTTTGCGGATGTGAATGCGGATGGGCAGGATGAACTCCTTGTCGGGTACGACGACGGCACCGTGTGCGTCATGGTCGTGCACCTGAGCCGTTCTATGAGCATCACCGGCATAGACGCCGTGCAGCTAACCCTGGTGTGGGCAGGAAGTGTCGAGGAGCGGGTGATGAGCGTCGCTGGCGGCATCATCACACATACAGCAGCGCAGCCAGACGTCCTCGTGCACACGTTCAGTGGGCAGGTGGTCGCTTTTACTTTGGATACTGATGAACCCAGGGGGGATACCCAGGCAGCCGCGGCCGAGGCGGCGGCGAAGCAGGCAGCGCTCATCGCAAAGCAGCAGGATACGCAGGGCGAGATCGCGCAGCTGCGGGCACTCGTCGCGCAGCGCACCAGAGAGCTGAGTGAAGTCCCAGTGCTGCGGAAGGCGGAGGAGGCGCCGGTGCTGACGGTGAGCGCCGGCTTTAAAATGTCCGTCACCCTCACACCAGTGGAAGCGATGCCGATGCTATCGCTGGTAGTGTCCGCCGATGCCTCGCTGGAAGGCATGCTGATCCAGTGCAACGCAGCGCTGACCTTTGTGTCCACTGACAACACCGCGGTGAAGACGCGGGTGGTGGGCGGCGGGGCCGCGTCGACGTCTCCGTCCACGCAGAGCGCCACCGCGGCGGTAGGGTCGTCTACCACAATCGCCACTGTCACACCTGTGCAGAGAGGCAGCAAGCGCCTGGAGGTGCACATGTGGGGGGACGAAGGCGTGGCCGACACCCTCCGCGCCACCGTCTACAGCGCGCAGGCTCCACGAACAGCTCAGGTCAAGTACGTTCCTCTCTGCGCTCTTCCCTTGTACGAGCGCGTGCCGAGTGTAGATAAGTCGGTGCTGTCAGGCGACGTGGTGCAGTCTATGTCGCGCTTGATCGTGCTGGGGACCTTCCAGGTGCAAGATGCTCGAATGTGGCTGGGGCAGCTTGTGCCCGGCATCGCGGACGCTCTGCACCTCGCAGAGGAGCAGCAGCGCTTCGTCTTCACAAGCCGTTTCTCGGGCTCGGTGCTGACGGTCGACATCGAGGACGACCAGGACGGCGACAAGGGCAGCCGTGCCATCTTCGCCTGCAACTCTCTCGTCACACTTGCCACCGTCAAGCGGCACATTGTGCAGGTGTGCGCGGAGCGCGGCCTCAACATCAGCACCCGGGAGCACATTCTCTGCCAAACAGTTCTCCACCAACTACAGCAGCTGTACCCACTCATGTCGAGCATGTCGAGCAGCCAACGGCGCTGGCAGCTGCTGCAGGGACTTCGTGAGCTGCAGGGGTCCGAGACCAATCTGGACTTCCTTCCTAACCTCTTCCAGGAGGTGCTGGCGTCGGCGGAGGAGGTGCAGGCGGAGGCGGAAGCGGAGGCACAGCAGGAGGGCTACCTGAAGCGGGCCGTCGCCGCCCTGTACCGCAGCTTTGTTTACTTCAAGGGCCACGCTCCTCTCTTCAGTGAGGCCATTCGCGTGCAACTTGAGGCAGCATCGTGCGGCTTGAGCTTCGACCCCGCCGCGCTCGAGAAGATTATGTACCCAGGTGACACGACGCTGCAGGAGGCGGCAGCTGTAGAGGTGGCTGCCATGTCCACAACCGCACTTGCCTCCATGAAGCCGGCGGCGTATGTGCCGCTGACTGCCCCGACGATCGCTCACGTCGCCGGAGACGCTGACGCTGAATGTCCGGCGCTCGCCGACTCCTCGGAGGCCCCGAGCCACATCGCATCTTCGGCCTCTCTGAGTGACTGAGAGCTCTCTGGACATCACTGCAGGGGATCTGCACCCAGCGTGCTTGCCTTTCTACGCCCGCCACCAACGAGTGGACGCGATCCCCCACCCCTACCCTCCGCTCTCTAATTGGATGGCTGGAGTAAGAGTCGGTGAAGGTGAGCGCAGTGACGCCGCAGGGCCCTGCACGCTTCGCGTGTGGGTAGGCGTGCATCCGCGTGTGATCATACATCTCTCTTCCTTTCTCTGATTCCCGTGTTGTTCTGCCCGCGCATCTGTTCCTTGCCTGCTCTCTGTCTGTCTGTGTGCGTGTGCCTCTTGTCGTCGCCCTCATCTCACCTCACCTCACCTCACCTCCCTTCACTCCTTTTACTCGTCCCCACCAGCGAACACATCGCAGAAGTGCGGGCAAGTGTGTCGGACCCGCATCACCCGGAATGTGCGCCCGCGCTCTCTCTCGTGCGCATCGAAGCGACAACCAAAAAGTGGGATGCAGAGGCTCATGCATCCATTCCTGTGCGTGTATGGGTGGCTACTTGCGCAGTGCTCGGCTGTCTCCACTGAGATGCATCGGGGAAGACAGTACCAACATCTCTACGGCACGCTGACACGCGCTCGCGCTCTTCAGCCCCCTTCGCCCCCCCCCCCCCACGCCCTTCCACACGCCATGGTGTGGAAAGGGCCCCAGATGCACAGACACACTCCCGGATCACGCGGCTGCGCTGATGGAACCTCTTTTCAGTATTTTTCTCTCCCTGTGCAGCACCTCTTCGTACATGCTTGCTTCCTGCTCTCCTCTCATCTTCTCTCCTCTCCCTGCGCGCGCGCATCTCCGCACTTTCTCCACCCCTCCCCTGCCCGCCCCTGTGTCTTTGTGCGGCGTGCGTGCGACGTACTCGCCGCATTCGCCTTGCTGCTTCCTCAGTGGCACACGAGGCTCACGGGGACGTCCGCAGCCGTCGACGTTTTCTTCGGTTGTTTCCGCACCGCCTTACCCCCGGTCTCCTCATCACGTCAAAGGTCGTCGCAAGATGACATCCTCGCTCGCGACTGCATTTGCCCTCATCACGGGGGCCTCTCCAGCAGATGCCTCTTTTTATTCCCTTGCCTACGTCTCGGCTCTGCGGCAGTGCACCGCCTCTGCGTATGGCCCCATGCTCAAGTCTGTGGTATCCTCAACCGCGGCGACAAGCCTGTACGGTGATGGCCTCGCCGAGTGTGTCGTGCGGTGCCGACTGGAGAAGGAGCGTGAGGCGACGGAGCGCCTCACAGCAATCCTCTTGCAAGAACTGCCGCAGACAGAAAAGCGTGGGCGACGGAGACGAAATCCATCTGCTACGCTGGATGTGACGGGCGCCGAGCGAGAGGGTGTCAGCGCTGCCGACCATCCCGTTGAGGTGGCGTTGCATCGAAGTACGTCCGGGGCGAGTCGGACAAGCAGCAGGGCCTCCTCGGCAAGGGCTTTGCGTCGTTTGAGCGTAAAGGAGAACAATGGGGTCTCCTCGGCCCCCGCCGCCTCGTTGGCCGAGCCGTCCGCGAAAGACAACGAGGCGGCCGTGGCACCGTTTCTCGGTGCCGCTGCTGCGCGCGCGCCTTGCTGCGACGCGTCTGCGATACTCCTTCTTCGCATCGGCCTGTGCCGCGCGCTCGGTTGGCCCGCACCCGTCACGTTGCAGTGGAAGGGCGACGACGGGGATGGTGCGGGCTGCGACGAAGACGGGTCGACCAAGAGCGGCAGCGGAGCGTGCGATCTACCAACTCAGCTTGCAGACGCACTGCTCTCGCGGTCCAGCTACCCGAACCTCCTCAGGAACCAGCGTGTGACCGAGCCGGGCGGTGCTTCGGCAGCCACGACAACCATAGAGAAGAAGAGCGCGCACATGTTCATGCACATGCCCGACACGGATCTCCGAAATAGCATCATTTTAGAATGGGTGGAGGACGTACTCGTCTTCGCGCACTATCAAGGCTTCACGGTGGAGCAGACACAGTGTGTGCTGCTCGACAGCCTCTTCGTTCTCGACATGGTGGACGGGCATCTGGTAGAATCGACGGACGCCGCTGGTCACGTGCCGTTGGAGCAGCGAGTGTCGGACGCTCTTCAGCAGGTCTTGTGCACGCAAACCTGCCTAACGGTGACACGCACGATCGACACGGTATGCCGCTATCAGCCTGTCACTATCAAGGTGCCAGATCCTGCGCAACTCGACGAGATCACCGAGAAGCAGCAGAAGACTACCTCGCAGAAGGCGCTAGCAGCCCTTGAGGCAGCGAAGCAGAACATCCCCCTCATCTCGCAGACAGTGATGCAGAATGCGGAGGTGGAGGTGGAGAAGGATGTGACGCTGCGCGCGGTCTTCACGATGCCGGAGGCAGCGGCCATTGCCGAGTACATCACCCGCTCAGTTGCTACGCACAAGTGGCTGTGGGGCGTACTACTGGCACCGGTGACGGAAGAGCAGCTGCCGGCACAGCCGACCTCGGCGACAGCGGCAGCAGCGGCAGACGGGCTGTACCGCCCTGTTGTCCACCGCGAAATCTGTGTCGCTATAGAAAACGTTTCCTCCATTTACTTGCCACCGCTCTCGGTCTTCCACTCAGAGGCGCTGCAAGCCGTGGTGGATGCGCAGCGGCGCCTCTACGAGGCCTGCAAGGCCGAGCGTACACTGCGATTCTTAACGGACTGGCAAGAGCCGCTACTGGCCATCGCTGCGCAGGAACTTAGCGAACGGTGTGTGCTGCAAGAGGCCGTGGCGCAGGCGGATGCGGAGGGCAGAGCTGCGGCGCTGACGTCGCAGCAGTGCGCTCGCGTCGAGCGCGCCTACGGACTTCGACTAGAGGATGTGATGGAGTTCAACCCCAATGTGGTGCGCGGCGCGCCTTTCACCGCGTCCGAGCCGCCCGCGGTAGCCGCCGCGCCTCTGCCTGCACGCGCCAGCAGCAACAAGCTAAAGAAGAACGGCCCAGGTGAGTCGATCCCGTCGACGGCTGCCGCTCCCGTTCTCTCCACTGGCGCTGCCGCCTCCGTTGTGCTGCCGACAGACGCCACCTTCAAAATCGCTGAGGTGGAGGCGCGAGTGAATCGCATTGCTGCCGCCGTCGAGGGGATGAACGACGCCGGCGCCGCCGCCTCCGCTGCTTCGCAGTGTGTGGGAAGCCGCAAGCACTAGGGCGACGCGAGCGAAGGAATAGGGTTGAGGGAGTGAGAGGCGGCGCGGGGGGGGGGCGAGTCGCCTCTTGAAAAGAAGCCATTGGCGGCTGTTCTCGCCGTTCTTCTCTCGCTTGCGTTCTCTTTGTAAAGTCTTGATATGTATTCGAGTCTTCGTGTTTCCGATGACGATGAAGCAGCGGAGAAAGCAGATGCGGTTTTCGGGGGCGTAGGGGTGCGGCCTGTCTGTCTCTGTCTGTGCCTGTATGTGTGTTGGGAAGGAGGGCTTCGTACCTCCGACGGACTCGGCACGCTCTCCTCCGTTGACGATCTCTCTTTTCGGTCCCCTCTTCGATCACAAGTTGCTCACCTGTGCCTTTTCTGCACCGACGCAGATCGACACGCACACAGCCGACGAAAGAGGGCCGCGCTGTGCGCGTGAGTGTGTTACTCGTGGTAAGTCTGCGCTGATATGTACAGCAGATCTGCTCCGCAACGCACTTTGCTTCCCCCTTTCCGCTTCGTGGTGAGCCGTGCTGGTCGCGCCGCCGGCCGTTGTGGCCTTCTTCTGTGCTTGCCCTGCCGCACTGCTCCGCTGTCGGTGAGTGTGAGGGAGAGGTGGCTGACACACGCAGCCGCGGAGACCCGACGGCCTTCGCTGGGCATCGTTACTCACTAAATGCTCACACCCGCTTCAGACACAGGAGGAGCACTCGACGGACCCTTCGATGTGCCAGTTCTTGAATCCCATCTGGTGGCGAAGATGAGGAAGAGAGGGGGCACGACGAGAGTGGATGTCGGGACAGCGCGCATATCCGTTGTGCTACGCATCGCAAGCGACGCACGCACAAGAGGCGTGCTCTCACGCGTTTCGCTAGAGAGCGTGTTTTCCTTGCCTCGCTGCAGGTATGCCCCTCGCACACTGGCGTGTGCGCGCGCGAGCATGCGCTTCTCCTCTTGCAGAGGTCGGTGATCGACTTTCTCTCCGCTGTCATGGCTCTACCCTTTGTGCCACTTCCCACGCTTCAACTCACCAATGTTACTGCTGCTCACCAACGGTGACCGCTGCAGATTCTAAAGCAAGCGCACATCTCTAATTAGCACAGCACGGAGCGAGACGGATCAGGTACTGGAGCCATCACCTTTCTACTTACTGTCTCGGCTCCCAACGCATCGGCATCGGCCACCATCGCGCACTCGTACGCGCTCGGTCTGCCTAACGCCCTCTTCTTTCGTCTCTGCCCCTTCGTATTCGTATACATTGGAAACCCCATCCACACAACTAGCCGCAGCAGTGGCTGTAGCCCATAGTAGCCGTAGTAATAGTAGCAGCCCCCCCTCCCCCCATCGCCTGCACGTGTGTGTGCGTGAGAAATACAGGGCGCCTTATCGGCTCACGCACCGCCCCTCCTCTCCTCTAGCCACCGGTGCGCCGAGCCGCACACACACACACACACACACAGAGTATAGACACATCCTCTCCCTGCGTGTGAACCTCTCGCCACCTTTCTTTCTCCCAGCATGTTGCTTCGAGCGAGTGCCTCTAGCACTCTGCGCACCCGCGGCGGCAGCTGCTGCAGTGGGGTCTGCACGGGCCTCTACGGCTTTGGCTGTCTGACGGTGCAGCAGCGCTTCATCGAGTACTGGGGCTCGGGTGTGACGGGTCGCACGCAGCCGTATGCGCAGGGTGACATGATCCCGCGCGTCGACAACATGCGCTACCCGGTCAACAAGGCCACCAGCGCAGCCGCGAGTCTCACCGGTAACCAGTCCTGCATCGCCTACGACACCTCCAACATCTTCCGGGTGGAGGGCTTCAGCCCACTAGAGAAGGAGCACTACCAGTCACTGCGCGGCTCTACAAGACACAAGGTGGAGCCGCTGCCGCCTCATATCGGCAAGGATGTGATGGTGTTGCTGAAGAGCATGTCGGAGGAGGGCTTGCTGGAAGAGTACTGGTGGACCCGCGTGGTGAAGGACTTTCCGTCGCTGAAGACGCCGTGCACGGCTGAGTTTAAGAGTGCGTGGGAGAAGTTCTACGCAGAGGCGAGCGGCGTGGCGCACGACGACGAGGCTGTGAAAGCGATTAGCAGGCCCTTCTTGCAGACACAGATGCAGAAGAACTACATCGCATACGCGATGGTTTGGCGCTTGGCTGAGCGACTGTGCGAGGCCTTTGACGCGGCACCGCAGTTGACCGTGTACGAGAGACGCGGCGGCCGCCTGGCGGTGGAGCGGGTCACAAAACTGATGCTCGACACGATAGCTGACGAGCCGTGGGCACATCAGGAGACCACGAGCCCACTACACGTCGACATCTCCAATTTCCGTGCCTGGCATGAGGCCGGCTACTGGTAGGCGGAGAGTGCTTGAGTGGCTGCCCGAAAGACGCATGGGCTACCAAAGATCTTGAAACAAGAGAGCTCTCGCTTCTCTCTTTCTCTCTCTCTCTGTCGCACTGTTGGCGCATGCGTTCGCGTGTGCGCGCTGCTCTCCGCTCCGTCACTCTCGTGTTGAAGCCTCTCTCCGATTCGTCATCCACAGAAGCGGCCGCAGGGACACCTCTTCTCCTCCTTTCTGTACGCGGTCCCAACAGAGCGAAAAACAACTTCGAAAAGAGGACCTCAAGCAGTCCATTCGCATGCTTCGCCCAACAGCAGGCGCGCCTGCGTCGAAGCCGACATGCAGCCACGTCTGTGTGCGTATCTGGGGCGGACGCGTTCTCTTCGTTGGTGGGACAGCCCCGCGGAGAGAGCGAAAAGTGGTGGCGCCAACGGCGATGCACTCGCGACGATATTCCGGCCGCTGTAACGCGGTGAGTGCGGTGCTCTCCGGCACCCCCCCCCCCTGGTGAAGCGCGTCCCGCCACCTCGTCCAGAATGCGCCTCTGCTGTTTATTCCGTTGCCTGCACTCGGGTAGTTTCGCAGGCCATCCTCCCACCCGTCAGCCTTTCACTCTCTCTTACTCCTCTCTGCACTGTCGCATACCAAAGAACTCAGCTCATCAGCAGACGCCAAACCGAACATGCTGCCTGGAAGAGGCCGGGGCAGCTTTCAAAGCCGCGGTGGCGGTCGCCATGCTGGTGGCAGCAACCATGGGCGCGGCGGCGCTGCAGCGACAGCTCACAAATCCGCCCCTGCGCGAGTGAAGCGCTCTGTAGTGCCCGCCTTCCCAGTTGTATCTCGCGGCGGTGAGCCCGCTGAACCGACGACCCCGTCTGCCCGTCTTGCTTCGCTCCAGCGGGCACAGAAGCGGCAAGAGCCGCAAGGCAGACGCAGCACGCACGACGACGGCGGCGACGACGCCCCACCGGTTGCGGTGAGCGCGCGTCGCGGACCGGCGACAGCGACCGAGGAAGAGAGCGGCGGCTTCATCCCACCTGGGTCGCAGAAACAGCAGCGCGGCCGCGGCCGCGGAGTGAATCGTGTCGGCCACGGACGATTTAACGAGAGTGGCGGTGCTCGAGGACGCGGCGGCGAAGGCGGGCTTCGTCGCGATCGCGGCGGCTTCCGCGGTGGCGTCTCTGCGTCGTCCGCCTGTGCCTTCTCGTCTCGCGGCCGCGGCCGCGGGCGCGGCGGCTCCCCGTATTCCCCTCACCGCGGTGGGCATGACAGCAGTGCCTCTCACCATGGCGAGGAAGAGCACGATAGCAACGAGGAGGCGGGCTTCGATTCGAACACAGCTAAGAGTGGCCCCCGCACACGCGTCATCACCACCGTAACTGCCAACGGCACGGAGCTTCCAAAGAAGCTCAACACTAAGGTCTTCGTCGATGGCCTGCCGTACACGTACGCCGCCGAGCCTGGGAAGCCCACGCTGGAGGAGGAGGTGCTACAGTTCGCGTCGGCGTGGAAGGTTGGCAAGCCACTGCGTCTCATTAAGAAGCCTGGGCAGGGATTTGGCTTCCTCGTGCTTCAGTCCCCCAACAGCGTCTCCACCGCCGTGCGGGTGCTGAATGGTCGCAAGTTCCTCGGCCGCACCCTCCGCGTCGAGGAGCCGAAGCCGAAGGATTTGGAAAGGACGAAGGACATTGGCGGGATGAAGGACCTGGGAAAGGACAGCTTCACGCGACAGGTGCTGCTCACAGACTTGGCCAAGGTGACACAGCCAGAGATTATCCGCGAGGTACTGCGCGACGTTGCCCCGCAGCTGGAGAAGAAGCTGGAGGCGATTAAAATGACCTCGCAGAACCGTAAAGCCTTCCTGACCTTCGCGACGGAGGCAGAGGTGACGCCGGCCATTACCTTCCTCGACGGCTTTCACCTTCTTGGGCGGCGTATCAGCGCCACGAAGGCAGCGGCGCCCGGTTCGCTGCCCTACTCACACGGTGCCACCAGGACGCCACGCGCGGCTGGCGGCCTTGCTGGGAAAAGCACCGCGGTTGCCTCGCCCGCGGCCAGCGGGTCTGCGGCTGCAGAGGCTGATGACGAGGAGGAGCTCACCGTCATGCCGCTCGGCTTAGAGCCGTCCAAGGTGGCCTCTGCCGCGGCCCGTCGTTGCTCACGCGCCGAAAACGTGTCAGCTTCTGCCACCGGCACCGGCAGTAACGTCACGGGGCGGACGGAGAAGTACAACCTCCTCGACGACGGCCCCAAAGATATCTATGTGGGGAACGTCGGCGAGGATGTGACGGAGGCGACGCTGCGGCAGCACTTCGCACCGTGCGGGGCAATCCGCAAGTGCAAGATCCTTGTGCACCCCGAGACGCACCTATCCACTGGTATTGCCCACATCGAGTTTGCGCTGCCAGCCTACGCTGCATATGCGCAGGAGCGCTATCACGGCTCTCGTCTGCGCGGCTGCGTCCTTCGCGTGGATCGCGGCGAGACGGCAAGTGCGCCTCTTGTGGCTGAGTTGCCTCCGGAGGAGGCTGAGGAGGACTATGACGAGGATGCTTACATGGAACGCTACGGCGTGAAGGACAAGAGGAAGTACTTTAAGGGCACTTCGGTCGCGGCCGAGATGGGCGCCGACCCGAACGTCGATGATGATGATGACAGCAGCGACATCGAGGACGCGCTCACGGGACGCGCCAAGAACGCCTCGAGCCAGAAGAACGGCAAGCGCGAGCGTGTGGATGCCAAGGCGCCGGCACGTGAGCCGGCAGCGGCAGCGAAGCGCCAGCGCACCGAGGCTCCGGAATCAAGGGGCAAGCCACTCACAGCCGCGGTGGCTGCCAATGACAGCGACGACGATGACGACGAGGAGCACTTCTTCGATGCGGATACCGTCGCGGTTGCAGGTGCCGGCGTCTCGTCTCACGCCTCGTGCAAGAGGACGGTGAGAAAGATCGCTGCTGACAAGGGGCGATTTGGCAAGGGCAACCATAAGAAGGCGAAGAAGCGGTGAGTGCTGCAACAGCGCCTCTGCCCCCTTCTGCCCCGTACCACCGCGAAGGCAGCGGTAACTAATCCACTACTGCAGCGAGTAATCTATGGCATAACTGCAATGCCAAGGAACAGACTTTCCCCACAAAGTACACAGTGAGCGTGGGGCTGCATGGGGCTGCGTGGCGCCGTGTCCCGGTATTGCCGCAGCTACACGCGGTGACCCATATCATTCTGTCTGTGCCCGCCTGTGTGTATGTGTGTGGCAGACATGCATCCTCTCTCCTCCTTGTTCCCCTGCACACCCACCTCCGTCGCGGTGGTGATGGTGGTGATAAAGGCGGTGCTGCGCGCACGCGTGCGCGCTTGTGCAAGGTCAGCGAACGTGTGATGCCACCTGGTCGTTGCTCCCTCTGCCTCCGCGGCAGCGCCTTCCCTGCGAAATCATCGACTTTATAAGCGTTTTGTTGTTTCCGCTTGTCTCCACTTCGCTTTTCGTGTGTTCACCTCTTCCGTCCTTAACTCGAGCCCCCTCGCTCACGTACACACACACACACACACACACACACACACACTCCTCTGTGAGCCGGCGGCGCAGGGGCAGAGATTGAAAGTACAAGCAGACCCCCGCCGCTCTTCAGGAAGCGTCACCTTGACAAAGGAAGGGGGCGCGGAGAGCGCAGCAGCACACCGCGAACAAGGCACGCACGCGTAGACAGCACGAGCAGGTCGATGACTGGCTACTCCGTCTTTTCCCGGCAGAGGGAGCTGCCTCGCAAGCCGATTATTCGACGCACCCGCAGCTGGCGTGGCATTATGCAGGTCCGCTTTAACGACAGCCGCGCAGATCGGAACAAGATCGGCGTGCAGGCGTTCTTCTGGGCACCGGTGCGCATCTTTGGCTTGGGCCTTTTCGCCACCTGCAGCCTCTACTACTTGATGGGCCACGACAGCTTCGTGCACACGCTACTAGGATACGAGTCGGAGATGCAATACGAGGCACGCGTCAACCCCATTACGGAGGGACAGTCGCAGAACTTTATGATTTTAGATAGGGACCGCGCCTGGAAGTCGCCGGTGCGGAACTTGGAAAAGCCACTGCATCCGGTGCGCGAGTTTGACGTGCTGCGCGATCCCAAGTCGACTTGATGGGTGGCCACCGGTGAATGGAGAGACGGAGGATCCGCGGGGGAGGGAGGGGGTGGAAGCGCGAGAGCTCAGAGAGCGTCGCACCGCTCCTGGACCCGTGCGTGCGCGTCTGCGAGTGAGCAGAGAATACGTATGAGAAAGAGTGAAGGCACTGAAGCCGTATGCTTGTTGCTGCTGTGGCTGGCGTCAGCGCGCTGTCTAAAACACACACACACACACATACACACACGCACACACGAGTCAACAAGGTGCAGGTGTGGCGTGGGTCTTCCTCTCCTCTGCTCTCCTTGCCTCTGCGCCATACAAGGGCAGCTCTGCAGTTGCGCGCTGGCGTTTGTGCGCTCACATACTGGGTGCCGGGATGACAGGCACAAGCGGATCACGAAGCCCAATGTGCATATAGGCATACATGTGTGTAGAGGAGCCAGGGGGGAGGCTGAGCAACGGAGACGGCCTCCGCCGAGCGGCCACGTGGCCACCATTGCTGCAGCCGCGGTGGCGGTAGGGATGTGGGACCGCCGCGAGCCAGCTTGAGCGACTTGACAGACACAAAGTAGAAACACGGCGTTTTCTTTGTTTCACGTGCACGCGCCGCTCGTGCGGCGCACTCCCTCGAGCCCTGGCTGCGCGCGTGCTGTGCTGTGGCTCCTTGCCTCACGTGGGTCTCTCTCTTCCACTCTTTCCGCGACCGTCTCGCCTCATGCTTGCCGCACCGCTGCGCCTGTGTGTTTTGCTTCGATGTCGTGCTCCCCTCCTTCGCTTCTTCTTCTCTCACTGCGAAAAAACACCGCCAGTAGGGACTCCACGCAAACGCCTGTGCCGCCTATCGACGCCGCTGCAGACTGGTAACGCGGATGCTACTCACGTACGCACCCATACATTCACATACACATCTGCTTCAGTCCTTACCGCGCCTCGCTACGTTCCCACTGAACAGCGGCGGCGACTTGCCGTCACCACAGGAGCTGCTACCTCCCCTTTTCGCTTTTACGTCTTTCTCATACTGGGCGTACAGTCACTAGTGTGGACACGGAGTCAACAGCTGAGTTCTGCCTGTCTGCCTGCTGTGCACAGAGCCATGGCGGGCATAGACGAGCATCAAATTCGCCAGTCGGCGCTCTGGGGCCACATGACTCAAGCGCTTGCGCAGGTGATCCGCGAGCGGCCCGCCGACGCGATGGACGCTCTCGGGGCGGCTTCCAACCAACTCCTGTCCGGCAGCGCTGTGCCCCCCATGAAAGGCAATATGTATGCCGATCCACGGCCCACCGCTCGCGCTGCGGCCCCTGTTGACTCCTTCACGAACACGCGCTGGGCTGCCAACACGAACACTGCCTTGGCACCGCCGCGGCCGCCACGCCGCCCACGCCGCGCCGACGCCGAAGACGAACAAGAAGAAGAGGACGCATCCGCCGATGCCGGGGCGGATGGCCAGCCGCAAGTCGACCTCGCAGATCACCCCGGTGCCCTTAGCGATGTCGTGACGGAGCAGCAGTACTTCAACATGGTTGGGCTTGGTTTGCCGCGGGTGGATGCGTATCGCCTGCTTGTTGGCCTACGCCAGCTGATCCGATCTGAGCCGCTGTCCACCGTGCGCTTCTGGGGCGTGGTCACGGGAAGCGCGTACGACTACTACGTCGCGGAATGCCAGGTGGATGAGGATCGCATGCAGGAGAACGCTGGCATAACCGGCGAAGGCGATGCGGAGGACGACATGGAAGAGGAAGAGGAGCACGCTCCCGTTTCGCAGATCGCTGACGTGCTCTGTACCCTGGCGGGGGGCCGTCTTGCCCGCCGCTGGCCACGTCCTTCCGCGCCGGCGGAGGAAGCCGGTACGGGCCTCAACGCCATGTGCTACTATGCTTCGACTAGCGCGGACCCCACGACTTGGACCCGCCTGCCGGACGTCAGCCCACACCACATTACAGTTGCCCGCGCCTTGCGCTGCCGCTTCACTGGTAACCTCGACGCCCCCGTGCACGGACATCCACGCTTCATGGGGTGCGAGAAGCACTACCTGCGCGCTCAGATTGCGCGCATCACGAGCGCGTGCCGCATCGCACCAGTGCAGACGTTCACCACCGAGGGTGCAGTGCCTGACGCGGAGGAGGATGAAGAAGAGACCTCGGCTCGACCACCGCCGACGGCAGTGCCGGCCTACGCCGTGCTGCCGCCGCTGCTGCCGCAAGAAGCGCCGGACGAGGAGGACGCGGAGGCCATCGCGGCTGTGCAGGCGTGGTACAAGGGATACACGAAGGGGGAGCTGATGCAGGCGAAGGGGTGGTCGCACATTGCCCCGTCGGTGCTGAACTGCGGCCGCGTCACGACGGCGCCGGTAGAGGAGGAGGAAGAACCGGCTGATGATGAAGGCGACGACGGGCAGGGTGACGGCGCGAACGCTTCTGAGGCGTCACCGCCACCGGCGCCCGAGATGATCGCGCCTTTCCTGTCTGACATTAGCCTCGACGCGCCACTCTCCTACCCCGGCCACAGCCGCTCCCACCTCGCTGCCTGGACCTTTCGCAAGGCCTACGAAGGGGAGGGGAGCCTGACAGCTGTGTATGTGGCAAAGTCCCTCCGCTGGCCCGGCGCGGCCACCTACGCGGTGACGACTGCCGGACGTCCTGGGGCCTCTTACCAGATGATGTACTATGGCACGGGTCTCAAGGACATGCAGGGCGCCTACTATGCCCCACCCCTCCCTCCCCCGTGCTTCCGCGAGTACGTCGAGGCGCCTGGTGAATTCGACGGTCAGCGGGACTGCACCATAGATGAAGAGCTGCGTTACGCACCGCCTCCCCCGCGCCCGGAAGCTGAGGGGGAGGATGAGGAGGAAGATGACGTGTAGTGAGGGCGGCTTTGACGGCGATGAGGTGCTTCCACGCTGGGCGAGGAGGCGCGGCAGATGTTTGGAGACAGGGCAGACCAGCGTGCTCTCCTCGGTGCGCGCTCTCAAGCCTCTTGTCGCTCGACTTTCTCCGTTTCTCTCTTGCTTGGCACGTGTGCACACATGTGCTACCCTTCCACTCCCGTCTTCCACGTGCAACTCGCATGCGCCGAAGGGAGCGGGTGGGGCAGGGCCAGCGCATGCCAGCACATGCCGGCGGAGGCAGCGGCAGAGGCGGGGGTTGGCGGCAACATGTAAATTCATTTCTTTCTTTTATGCTTGTGTGCTCGAGCTTAGTATGTACATAGGGAAGAGAAGGAAAAGATTCAGCCAGGAAGGGCCGCTGCTCGGCATCCCATGACGGGGATGACGTGGGTCGTGGGTCGTGCGGACCGAATGGTGGATGAGAAGGCAAAAGCTAGGCATGGCTACGGACGCCCGCCCGCCTCCCCGTATCTCATCAACCGACACACAACCGCCTGTTGCTGCCGCACGACTTCTCTTTGCGTTGATTCATGCACCGCTGCGCACACGCACACGCGCGCGCGAGCACTTTGAGCGTAAGAGCTCATGGATATTCCGCCCTCCTCACTCTCCGCACGATCACCGTTGCGATGCAACGAGGGATCAGTGAGTGGACTGCAGTGCGTGCGTGTGCGTGTGTGTCTCATGCCTCTTTCCTTGCTACTTCTTTTCTTCGCTGCGGTGCGCGCGCTCATGATGATGTGGTGATCGATACTGTGAAAGGGAGAACAGCGCGACAGAGGAAGGGAACAGTGGGCTGCATCCCACATGCCTGCTTTCGCGGTTGAGCGAGGCAGAACGCCCCGGCGGCCAAACGACCACATCAGTTGCCAGCACCTACAGCGACTCAGTGAGCACAGGATTGCAACACTGTCGCGAAAGGCACATACTCATCAAGTGCCTTGCGCCTATGTATGGTTAGGTGTGCACGCAAACACACAAGGCAAGACTCAAGCAGTTGGAATGGAAGGCGCGCACCTGGCGCTAGCTGACTCTCAGAGCTCACTTGTTCATCACGCCACTCCATCTGTGTCTCGACCCCAGCTAATCCTTCTCCCCCCTCATTTCTCTTGCTTCCTGCTGGCTATTCCCTCCTTTCCTTCGCCTTGGTTGTGTGCCATGGCTTTCTGCGCCATACCCGCCCGCAGACACGCACCCGCGCGCCCGCTCTTCTCACGTACGCGCAAGAAGGGACGCCACTCACATCGGCCTCTGCTTTCGTGTCCTTCCACCGTGTCCTATCGGCGTTGCGCTATCCGTTCTTCCCGCTTTTCCCCCGTGCCGCATTGAATGCTGCACATTTGAGTTGTAGCGGACTCGTGGCGGTGCGCCCCTCCTTCCCCTCCTCCTCCTCCTCCACGGCGTCGTTTCTGACTCTCTCCGCTCGTGCGTGTGTCGCAAGCCGAGCACCCCCCTCCCAGCAATCCAAGCACACTCAGACGGACACGCGCACAGACGCACAACCCTGGACGCATCAACCATTTTTCCTGTGCAGCATCGACCACGCCGCACGCACACGCACACGCACACACAACCCGCATTTGAAAATTCATCGGCCTTGCCCGGCATTCCTTCTTAGTCGGTATCAACACGTACATACACACGCCTATCTATCTGTCTATTAGATAAATTTGTTTTCTGGGCTTTGGTGAAGTCACGGAATTTGGATCGATTCTCGTGTCGGTGTCTTTGCGCGCCTCTCTCACACCGCCTTTGACTGTATCATCTCGTGGTTTCTGTCCTTCGCCGCACTTGCTGCGGACAGGCTTCATGGGAACCCTTTCCACTTGCAAGCTGGATGTGAACACCACACTCCCGCTGGTGTGCATGTGCACGCTACTCTCCTTCCTGTGCGGCGTCGGCATAGGCGCGAACGACCTTTCCGCCAACTTTGCGATGGTGGTGGGCAGCGGCTCTCTCAACATGAAGCAGGCGATCATCTACTGCACCGTGTTCGAGCTACTGGGCGCTGCCTTCATGGGCGGTCATGTGAGCAATACCATCCGTAGCGGCATCGTTGACCCGGTGCTGTTTTCGCAAAACAAGGATGTTGTGGTGATCGGCATGACGTGTGCCAGCTTCGCCGCGGCGCTGTGGCTGTACTTGTCGGCGGTGTTCGGTCTGCCGGTGTCCATCACGCACACAGTTGTCGGGTCTATTCTCGGCTTTGCGCTCTTCGCCACGGGTGGGCTTACGTACGTCAAACCGAGCGGGGTGGTCGCGGTGGTGATCTCATGGCTCGCGGCACCGATAGCTGCGGGCGGCGTGACAGCGCTTCTGTTTTACCTCATGCGGCGCGACATCTTCAAGGTGAAGGGTCGTTCCTTTGAGCTCGCCCTGGCCGTCCTGCCGCACTGCCTGCTCGCATCCCTGCTGGTGGACTTCTTCTTCATTGTCCTCGAGCAGCCGCCGATCATGTCGCAGACGCTTGCTCAGAACGTCCCGCTTCACGTACAGTACGTCATCCTGCTTGCTCTCATACTCCTCTTCTGCTGGGTGGCGAAGGTGTGGGTGTTCCCGCAGGTAGCGGCGGCCGCGATGAGCGCGCGGTCATTTGTGTGGGAGAGCGAGGCGCTGCGCACGGAGCTGGTGAACATGGAAGACAGCTTGGCGCTGGATGACCTGAAAGACCTGTCTTTCTTCAAGCCAAGAGGCGACGTGAGTGCGACGGCGCCCGTCTCGGCAGGAAGGCAGCCCCCGCGACCTCACTACCAGCACCAGCCGCCTGCTGGTGAGACGGACACGGCTCCGGTGGCCGTGCCGGCAGCTGTGGCGCTGCCGCCGCCCTCGCTGCCAGATAACCCTGCTCCTGCGTGCACGCTTGACTCTCTCTCGCTTGACCGTCGCAACGACGGCGCTGCAGATCACGGGAGCTCTAAGAGCAGCTCCACTTACGGCTGCCCGACGCACTCCCGCACCCCCACGCCGACTCCGCTGCACCAGAACGCCTCGTTTGTACTCTCCTCCATCTCCGCCTCGGACAGCTCCTTTGTACGACAGGGTGGCATGGTACGTCTGGCACCCGTGCACACCCGCGGGCACTCGCCCACATTACAGACGCACACCGAGTCATTTGCCACAGCCGCGGCGCTTATCCAGCGTGGCGCCAAGGATGCACATCACCTTTCCGGATGCCACGTTGCCTCGTCTGATCGCGAATGCCACAAAGCACAGCAGGTGCAGTCGGCGGGTGCGACGACGTACGGCAGCACGGAGAGCACGAAGCCGGTATCAGCGACTTGCAGGGGGGAACGGGGGCTAGTGCCGATTCCGTACTCCCCCGCGTTGGTGCACAGCGAGGACGAGTTTGGCGAGGAGGACTGGGCCATGGACCACCCAATGCAGCCCATTCGCTTTGGAGGTATCCTCATCAAGCCCTTCAACCCGCGCGCCGAGTACCTCTTCACTGGCCTGCAGGTGGTGGCGGGAAGCATATCCAGTTTTGTCCACGGCGCGGTGGCTGGCGCCAATGCCACCTCGGCCTTCATCATACTTTACGATGCCTTCACGAACCACGAGTTGCAGGAACCTGGACTCAGCTCGCAGTGGTCGATGCTGCCGGCAATGATGGGCATTGCGATCGGCATGTTCGGCCTCGGCGCGAGTCTCATGAAGACGGTAGGGATGGAGCTGGTAACCGTGACGCCGGCGCGAGGATGGTGCATCCAGATCGGCGGCACCCTCGTTACGATGGTGCTGACGGGCATCGGCATTCCCGTCTCACTCTCGCAGGCGCAGGTCGGCGCCGCGATTGGCTGCGGTGTGCTGGACGCCAAGCTGGGCGGTGTGTCGTGGGGCATCGTTACGAAGGTCGTGACGGGGTGGGTCGTGACCCTTCTCATCAGCGCCCTGACAACGGGCGTGTCGATGTGGGTGGTGTCGTCGCTGCTCTGCACGTAAGTGAGAGCAACGGCGTGGATGCGCCTCACGCATGCACGGCATGCGCGTGTGCCATGCATACAGGCGATGCGTGGCGGTGGTGGGGGCGGCAAAGCACGTGTCATGCTCGCGGCCGCCGCGCACCGTTGCTGATGCCCTTCGTTTTTCTAATGCTGCCTTACCCCCTTCCTCCCCTCTTCTCTCCGGGGCCGCGCACAAGCGCACCTCCGCTTGAACTTCACTGACCCTTGCCTCCGCCTTCACTTTCTTCTGCTTGTTTGTGTTCTGTGCATGGGGTGACGCTGACTCATGGCCTCCAGAGGCAGCGGCAGCAGCGAACTGCGACGGGGCATCAGTCGGCAAACCGCCGAGGGAAGAGGGGGCCCCCTCCCTCTCTGCTGGGTCGACTGTGCATGTTTGTTTTTGTTTGGACGCACTTAGCGGATGAAAGGGAGCAACACGAATGCAGGCTTCAAGGTAAGAAGATGTTTGCGGAGGAGTCGTTGGCAGGCTCCAGCAGATCGTGCATGCGCAGGCGACATGTATGTGGTGCACGCGCTTGTGCAGGGAGGAGGGGCTGCTTCGCTTCCTCCGTTATCTTTTTGAGGTGCTGGACTTCGTCACAGAGCGCTGTCGTCGTTGCCTTGACGCGTGTTCGTGTCTTCTCCTTCTCTGCGCCTCACCTCTTTATTCTTGATCGGTGGCCCACACACGCGAGGCTGCTTCGACGAAATACTTCATAGACCCTCTCGCGGCGCACGGCAGCCGGTTCATCGGGCGCCCGAGCGCCACTAGCCCACACCCACGCACCCACGCACACCTTCACGACTGCATAGATTCAACGACGAGTGTGTGTGCATGTTTGGGGAGGAAATCCACCACCACAGAGCACAACCGGGCGTCGCCGTTCATCGTGTGTCCCCTTTTCTCTCTCATACACCCCGTCCACCGCGTGCGCACCTTTCCTACCCGCCGATAAAGACCACATGCAGGCCTCACCGGTGCTGGCCGGCGCGGCGGTGCGCCGAACGGCGGCGGCCTCCGTCGGCAGCGAACCTCGCACCAGGTTACCCTTTCTCATCAACGTTGTCAAGAAGGCGCAGAAGTCTGCCAACACGGTGGTTGCGCCGACGCCGGCACTCTCCTCGACGTTGTCGACGACGGAGCCGCCTATCCAAGCCGCCGCCTTCAAGCCATACCCGCTTCTGAGCCCTGGCGAGACCAAGCAGGCCGCCGGCAGCTCCCTCCTCTACAAGGACGACGTCTGCGTGCTTGTGAACGATGCATTCCCCAAATCGATGGTTCACTGCCTGGTCATGCCACTGGACCTCCGCCTACAGTCCCTCAACGCCCTCACCAAGAAGGACATCCCACTGCTGCGCCACATGCTGCACGTGGGGGATGAGTACGTTCGCTACTTAAAGACGGTGGTTCCCCACACCTACACGGCGCGCCGGTTTATTGCGGGATTCCACGCGCTTCCCTCGTTGCCCATGCTGCACCTGCACGTGCTGTCTACGGATCTGGACAGTCCTTGTCTCAAGAACAAGAAGCACTACAACAGCTTCGCCACCTTCTTCTTCCTCACGGGCTACCGCGTCTTGGAAGACCTGGAGCAGCACGGCCGCGTGACGCTGAACCAGGATGTCACTCGCCTTCGACAGATGGAGGAGCAGGACATGAAGTGCCTGTGGTGCGGCACCGCACTGCCGAGCGTGCCCGCTATGAAGTCTCACATCCAGAGCTGCCCGCAGAACAAAGCCGTGGAGAAATCGTCGTAGGTGGGTGGGGGTGGGCTTTTGGCCACCGTGACGCACAAACGTAACACTCAGCAGCAGCACTCAAAGGAGGGAGCTACGCCAGCCGGCTCATCCGCAGGAAGGCAGTGCCGACAGGTCTGCAGAGAAGACACCGACTTTTCGGCAGCGTGACGCGTCACCTGAACATGACCGCTTCCACAGCGCGTCTTTTTACGCGCGTCTGTGTAAAAAAAAAAAAGAAAACGCAGAATGTGCATGCAATCTGTGCGTAGGTGCCGCGGCACCTATCGCCTCCGCTTCTCTGCATCTCTCTCCTCTACTGCCCTTTTCTTTTCCCATTCTTCATCTGCAACCCGATGCCGGCGTGCGTGTCGGAAGAAGCTTGCGGGGGAACACGTGCTGGAGCAACGTCGATGGAGCTCCACACGCACCCGTACATGCATACGAACACGAAAGCGCGCACACACGCACACCCTGCTCATAGCATCGGGCCACCTTTTCATCTGCTCCGCTGTCACCACCGCCCCCGCCACTTATAGGCCTGCTGGCGGTGCTGCTACAACCGTTTGGCGGCACGGGACCAGCCCTCTCTCGACCCTCACTGAGCTCACCCGCCTCTTTGAGAGCGTATGTATATTTTCTCTAGAGTTGTTGCCGGCTCCACGATCGCGATTACCACAACCATCGAGCCTCCTTGCTTGCTTCCCAGACAGCGCGCCATGATCCAGCCTCAGAGCACCCTGTTCCGCCGCCGCGAGGGCGTCGTCGGGGATGATGGCGCACTTACCTCACCGTCCTCCTCCCCTGCCCCTTACCAGGCGCGCCCCGGTACAGCAGCTGCCGCTTCAGTGCACACGAACGCCTTGCAGGAGCAGGAGAACGACGCTCTTATGCAGGCGCTGCTGTCTGACATGCGCAGGGCAAAGAAGAGCTTCACCAAGATGGGCGATGAGGTGCGAGAGCAGAACGCGCTGCTGGAGCGACTGCGCACCTCCTTCCTGAATACGCAGAACTCCCTTCGCAAAACGATGCGGAACTTAGACAAGATAGGCTGGGGAAGCTTCACGCACATGTGGGTGCTGGCGCTCTTCGTGATTGTGTTTTTCATGTTGCTCTACTTGATGCTTCGCTTTCGGTAGTTCACACACTGTCAGACAGGAAAACCCGTCTCCTGTGAACATGCTTGCGGCAGGAGGGACCGCTGTGCGCGTGTGCGCGCGTGTGTCCCTGCGAGCTGCTGTGTGGAGGCTTGGTGAGGATTTCAGCGTCCCATTCTTTTCGGTTTGTTGGGGTGTGCGCTCGCCTTTTCCCTCTCTGTGCGCTCTGTTGCTTTGACGGCGTAAAGTGGGGCAGCTGCTCCGCTGCGCGCGCACACAGAGGCACCATCCGGTGGAAGGAACAGCCGCGCAAGCGGGCAGGCTGGGGCCCAGGTGGATGTGCGTTTGCATCCCTGAACCGTGCACGTGCGCAACGACCACTAACCCCACAAACCAGGACCTCCTCCTCTCTCATCGGCACGCAACGACGGAGGCGGGAAGTTGCTGCTGGCTTGCTGGCTGGACCCACAGACGAGTGTCTGTGCATGTGTGCTGATGCCACCCAGCGCCCCCCTGCCTTTTTGTCGTGTGCGCACGCTGACACGCGCACTGTGCTGCACCTCGGTGCACTCGCGTGCTGGGTCAGTTGCGAGGACGCACCTGCCTCACGTTGCCTTTTCTTTGTGCTTCAGCTGCACGCACGCAAAACAGCGTATAATGATTCTCGCATCGCCACATACTCACTCTTCTCCCTTTCTTCCGCGCTACCTCTCCTTTTGTTTTCATCCTCTCGTATCGTCTCTGTTTTGGTGCGCGTGCGCCGTCACCGCATACTTGCATTCGCCCCGCATACATGCATCAACCCCTTTATACATGCGCGCGTGCGCTTCTCTCTCCCTCCCTCTCTGACACGCGCTGACGTGTGTACGCGTGGCACGGGCGCGTGCTTCAGATGGAAAAGAAATCGCTCTTCTCCAACTTCTGTACTTTTTTTTCGTTCATTATTGTTTAGATCTTCTCACACACACACTCGCACGGTTGTTGTCGTCGCTTGAGCGCGCGCTGTGTGCTGCGGTGTCTTGACCTCTCGCTGTCTTTCGCTGTTTGCGTCCTCGTCTGTTTTGCCTTTTCGTTGTGTCCCTCAGGTGTAGGCGACGACAAGTCAGGAGCAACGACAGACGCGAAGAACAACGGCCGAACAAGGTAGCCACAGGGGACGGGACGAAACCAAAAGAGAACGCAACACACACTCATACACAGACGGTACGGTATACGCGCCCACGCCGCTGTACCCTCACCCTCTCTTTCTCTCCCTCCCCGAAAGCGGCGACGCCACACTGTCTCTCCGCGCCGTTACCTTGTCTTTCCTCCATCCATCCTTTTTTTTTTTTTTGCTCGCTTGCCTTTTAGGCGTTCCTTTCTCTCTTTTTGATCTTTACTGTTTTGTTTTGTTTGATTCGCCAACTAGTCCGCGCCCACTTTTACGCCATAGGGTTTCCCTCCACAAACTTCACCAAGCCTAGTCCAGCCCACTCCCGTGTCGCTCTCGCTCTGTGCTTTCTTTTGTCTTTGTGCCTTTTCCGCAAACAACAACCATCAGACACACATACACACACACACACCAAAGAAAGGTGGGAAAACATATGTAAAGCAGAAGGACGCCACACAAACGTGGAAAAAAGAAAACAACATAACAGCAACGTGAGAGCAAAGTCGGTTAGGCTTCAGGTCTGCGCAGCGCTCGGTGCTTAAGAGAATTCTCTATCTACACATCTGTATCTATCTAGGCGAAGGAGTGGGCCTTTCAACTTTCTGTTGTTTTTTTTTTTTGTGGTTTCGTTTCGTTTCGGGTCTTTGTAAAACACCAACCAACCAACCAACCAAACAACCAACCAACCAAGCGCGCGCAAACACACACAAAAAGAAAGCGAAAGAAGGTAGACATACTGGCACAGACGACTTGCTGATGTGATACCGCGAAGACAAACCACCGCCCTACAAGCCCCCCCCCCCCACCCGCCACCGCCCCCGCAGAGAGAGAACGAAAGCCAAAAAAAATAGCAAACTTAACCCATCAAGTCCGAAGCGCCTTTCTTTTCGTTTTACTTTTCTAGTGTCTTGATCGCGCACCACCAGACATCTTCACCTATACGGGCGACGTAACGCTTCGGCTTCGAACGAAGAGAAAATTTAGGAAAGAAAAATAAAAGGCGAGCACAGCTCTGTCTTTCTACTCGTCTTACTCCTCTATATATACCTCTCTCTCTCCTCGCTTAGCCCTGCCTCACTCCCTGCCCCCTCCCCACGCATTGCACGGGTAGCGTGTTGCTCCACACATCCGACGACGGCAAACGCACCAAGTCGAAGGGCGGAAAACAAAAAGGCCGTGTCTTGCGTGGCATTTTGTGGTGGACCTCACTCACTCAGCGTGTCCGTGCGCGAACGCGAAGGATCGACTTTCTGGCTGTTTTGATTCTTTTTTTTTCGCGCTTCTCCCTGCGATCCTCTTGTTTTCCCGTTCCCCCTCCCCCTGACTCCTCTCGTTTTCTCCTTTTCTTCGGGCACACGTCTGCTCGCGTGTCTGTGTGTCCGTGAGAGCCTGGCCGAGCTTGCGTTTTGTTTTCCAAAAGTTCTGCTCATCGAGTTGGGCCGTTGTCCTCGTTGTGTCTTGAACAAGGCAACTCGAGAGGGCGTTTTCGTGTGTTCTTGTGCCGGTACAATCACCGCTCTGATCTAGCTGAGCGCGCGCCGAACGATAAAGGATACACGCCGCCTACAAACGGCACGCCCCAGACGCATCCCCACTACTCATCGAGCGAAACGAACAACAAATAAAAAAAACAGGAAGTGCAGCGAATTCGTGTCAAGGCGTCTTGGGCTAATCCTTCTGCCCCCTTTCCTTTGTACTTTCCGTTAGGAAGCACTTCTTTCGCTGTACGCTATCGCTCTGTTTTGTCTGTGTGTTCCTCCAAACACGTCCATTTTTTTGTTTGGTTTTACGCATCAACTTCCTCGCGGGTTTTCCATCTTCAAAGCAACTCTCTTTTTTCCCGTTTTTGTTTGGTCTTGGGCTCGGCTCGCCGTCTCGCCCCCTCCCCCTCCTCTCCTCTGCCTTTCTCTTGTTTCCTCTTTTTTTTTGCTGTTGTTGTTGTTGCGGCTTCTGTTTGGAAGCTGAAGGGTGGGTGATAGTGTGTGCCCCTACCCTCCTTCTCTTCTTTGTTTTTTTTTTTGTTGCTTCCCGCTCTCCAAGTCTTCTGGTTGTGCCGTTTATCACTCCGCCCTGTGAATTGTGGCTGCGATTCTTTTCGGCCCTATAGATCGACGGCGTGTGCGTTGGCCCGTGCGTTTGTCTCCGACTTCTCCCCTTCCGGCCCCTTCAACCGAAAGAAAAAAACAAACGGCTAAAAGAGATTGAGTCCTGCTAACGTTTTTTTTTTTTTCATTGTACTCTTTCAACTGCAGGTGACGCCGCCTTTGATCACGTTTTTGGATTTCTTCGACCTCTGCCCTCTCCTCGTTCTTTATTTCGGCTTCAGCAGGTGATTGTGTCTGTGTGTGTGCCGTTCTGTCTCTCTCCCCCACCCCGCGTCTTCTGAGGGCTGTTGTTGTGTGCTCCTGACGTAAAGCTGATATCCGCTTGCTTGCTGCCCTCTTTTACTCCGATTTTTTTTGGCCCTTTTTTGGTTGACGCAGGCTACGTGTGTCAGTTTGACGCGTTTCGGTGTCTCCCTCTTGTCGAGTGTTGATCTCTCCCGCGTTTGTCGTTTGTTGTCTGCCTCTGTCTGAGCGCTCACTCAACTCCCTCTTTTTTGCCCCTCTCTCCCCCCTCTTCTCTCTCCCCTCGCCGCCTCCTCTCCTCTCTCCCTGCCACACCACAGAAGCGCCCACACAGGACGTTTCATCTGCGCACCGCTCGTTTTTTTTGTGTGGTGTTGTAGTTTCTTCTCGCTTTTCAATCGAAAACCTCTGCCTCTTCCACCTTCCGAGAGGTGAGCAGGGCATACAACAAGGAAGCAGCGCTCCGTCAAACACGCAAGATTCCCTCCCCCTCCCTCGTCTTCTCTTGCACGGTTAACTCATCCATAACAACCGAATCGGCAAACGCGAGTGGAGGACGATAAAAAAAAGCAAAAGCTAGAGGGGAAAACAAAGAACAGCGGAGAACGCAGTGCAGCACTGAGTGTGTACTCACCCACCCACCCCCCACACCTACACACACACATATACCCAAGTAGTGGACTGCCACCCAACACGCAACCCTTAACAAGGCATCGTCTGGCAACACAGGCGCTGAAGCTCTCAGAAGCTAGTCAAGCTTTCGGTGTGTTCGTGAGGCACTTGCAGAGCGCCTGTGCTCTCCATTTTTTCCTTTCACACTCCTGCTGCTTGTTTGTGCGCGGTGCCCCTCTGCTCCTCGCCCACTCGCTCTGTCTCTGTTTCGCCCCGATAGCAGTCCTCCCCCACACCCCACTGCTCGTACAGGTGCGCCGTGCAGCCTTGTCCACGAGCACGTGCCTTTTTTTTTTCGGACTCTGCGACTGCGATCTGCTTCTCGGCCGTTCGCTGTTTTTCCTTTTTGCCGTATTTGTTTTCGCTCTTCTTCGACACGTTTCTGCGTTCCACTTGCACATCTTAGGGGGTTTCCTCTCCGACTCGGCTCTCTCCGGCTCTTCGGCCAGGTGCCCTTCTTTCTCGGCTTGGCCGGCACGGAGGTGGCACGCAAACACCGCACCTTCACGGAGGCACTTTTTCTCTTCCCTCCCCCTGACACACGACCTTCCTCTTTTCTGCCGTCGTGCGTCTCTTTTCAGAAGGGTACGCGCGTTTCTCCGGGCGTGCATTGCTGCTGACAAGGGACGCGATAAAGGAAGTGCCCCCCCCCCCCACTCCCACCCACCACGATCACGACCGCCACAATGACGAGCTTCTGGCGGCAGTACGGCATTCAGCTGTACGGGTTTCTGGTCAAGACATTCCTGCAGCGATGGCGTATGCCCGTCTCCACGACGGTGGAGATCCTTCTCCCTTGCCTCTTCACCATTCTGATGTCCGTTGCCTACTGGGTGTCGGGCAGTTCGACCGTGCCGGCGCAGATGTACGACGGCGGTGCGTACGTGCCGCTGAACATGACGGACTTTTTGTCGTATTTCATGTGCAAGAAGATGGGGTCAATGCTGAGGGTGCCGTGGTACCCGTGCCCGCCTGGGATGAACGCATCGTCTCTCACGTGTCTGTCGCTCATCGGCAACGGCAATGAGATTTGCATCCAGAACGCCTTCTACACGGTGCTGTCCCACATGCTGTACGGCATGTACTATGGCAGTGGCCCGTTCGGCCTGAACACTATGGACGGCCACCTCACGCTCGCGGCCTTGGTGACCGAGGCGACACGCAAGGAAAACCCAACCTTCTTTGGTCGGGGTGGTAGGGACAGCCTGTCGCACTATGGCAATCTGCTGGTGTCGAGCAACTCGCCTGCGCTGGCGCAAAACTTCATGACGTTCTGCCGCCAAAGCAGCGGCATGTGCGGCGAGGTACTCTATGACACACCCTTCACTTCACTGGCTAGTGCCAAGGAGTACGCGGCCACCAACGAGGACACCGTCTGGGCCATTGTCGACCTTCCGACGGCCTCCCTCGCGTCCAACGGCGAGGCAGAGTTCACCATCAGCATGAACTTCACGGCGACTGCGCCGACGGCGAAGGAGCCACAGAAGAGCCTCTTCACGCGCGGCCTTGGCGCCAACGACGGCAGCGACGGCTACGTGCTCTACTGGGCCAGCGGCTTCTTGACGCTGCAGACATTCGTGCACGAGTTCTACTTGGCGCAGGCGCTGAGCACCCACAACATTACTGGCCCTTCCACTTACTACACGGATCCCAGCTCCGACGTGGAGGGCATCAGCGCGTACCTCACGCAGTACGGCTCCACCTTAATCCCGATGCCGACGCCTTCGCGCTACAACAACGCGTTCCTGACGAAGTGGGCCTACTACATGCCACTGCTCGCCGTGATGGCTGTTCTGTATCCGACTTCGCGCCTCGTGATGCTGATCGTCGTTGAGAAGTACAATGGCATTCGCGAGGCGATGCTGATCATGGGCCTGCATCCGTCCTGCATGTTTTTTGGGTGGTACTCCTCCACGCTCATCATGGACTTGGTCTCCTCGCTGCTCGCCGCCATGTTTCTCAAGATCGGCTTCCTCGACAAGGTGGACTACGGCCTCCTCGTGCTGCTCTACTTCTCCTTCATGCAGCAGAACACAGCCCTGTGCTTCTTCATCAGCTCCATCTTCCGCAACCCACGCGTGGCGAGCTGGTTTATTGCGTTTGTGCTGTTCGTGTTCGCGATCCCGTCTTTCTCCTTCCCGACCGGAATGACGGACATTCAGAAGATTTTCTGCTGCCTGGTCCCCTGCATCGGCTACATTCAGGCATTCAATATAATGCTGAGCTACGTATCCTTCGGCTGGCAATTTGGGTGGTCGCAGGCGCGCGCTGGCTACTTCAACTTCTCCATCGCGGTCGGCATGATGTGGGCCTCGTTTGGTGTGCTGATGCTCCTCAGCTTCTACTTGGACCGTGTCTCCTGCGGCGCCGTCGGCCGCCGTGCCCACCCCTTGTTCTTCCTCATGCCGCTGGTGAACCGCTTCCGCAAGACCAGGGCGCCGCTGGTCAAGATGTGGGACATGGGCAAGCCGATTCGCCCCGGTTCTCTGGTCGAGCGTGCCATCGACGACGACGAGCCGCACGGCACGTCATTTGCGAGCTGCTCTTTGAAGAAGGACAGCAAGGAGTTGCCACAGGACAACAGCCGACTCATCGAGCACTACCATGACGTCGTCAGCACACAGGACCCCGCTGTCGCCGCCGTCTTCCATCGCCTGCGCAAGGTCTACGTTGGCGGCGGCATCCTCGGCTTCTTGTACACGTACTTCACAGGGTTGTTCCGCGATGGCGACCGCATCGTCGCGCTGGACGGCGTGACGTTCGCGATGCGCACCGGCGAGGTGAGCGTGCTGCTCGGCCCCAACGGTGCCGGCAAGTCCACGATCATGGGTGTGGCGACCGGCATGGTGAACCCCACGAACGGCGATGTTTACGTGCGTGGCTACAACGCCCGCACACACCTTGATGAATGCAGGCAGAACATCGGGTATTGCCCCCAACGAGATATCGTATGGCCTCTGCTGACGGTGGAGGAGCACATCACCTTCTACGCGCGCATGAAAGGCTCCCATTCAGTGAACGTGCAGGAGAAGGTGGATTATGTGGTGGACCTCCTCGACCTGCATGAGAAGCGCCACTGCAAAGCAAGCAAGCTGTCGAGTGGCCAGCGCCGGCGTCTGTGCGTCGCGATCGCCATGGTCGGCGACTCCGCCGTGCTGTTTCTCGACGAGCCCACGGCCGGCATGGACATCAAGGGTCGCAAGATCGTGTACGAAGCCCTGAACCGCACCCGCACCCAGCGTAGCGTGCTGATCTCCACTCACCTTCTCGACGAGGCCGACCGCATTGCCGACCGAGTGCTCATCGTGAACAAGGGCCTGCTGTGCGCGGAGGGCTCGGCGATGTACCTCAAGTCGCAGATGGAGGTCGGGTACGTGGTGACGTGCCTACTGGAGAGCAACATGAGCACAACAGAGGAAAACTGCGCTGCCGAAGGGCTGGTGAACTTTGTGCGCGCCGAGAGCTACGCGGCGCAGCGGGTCGGCGACAGCAGCAACGAGGGGTGCGTGGTGCTGGGGGTGCAGCGGCGCGGGCGCGAGGTGTCTTTCCGCTTCCCGATGACCCTCCTCAGCTCAGCCGGCATGACGCTTCTTTCCGTGATTCAGCGCAACAGCGAGCGGTTGCGCCTGCGCAACGTCGCGCTCAACCTGGCGACGCTCGAAGACGTCTTCTTCACCGTCACTTGCACCGCACCACTCATGTCAAGCGTGACAGACGGCGAGCTTGTCGGCGGGCGAGGGGACGAAGGCGATGCGCTGTCGATCCCTGACACACCGTCGACTAGCGCTGACCTCTACGAGGAGAAGACGGGTTGCTTCTTCGTCTTCTGCCGGCACTTCCGCGCGCTCTTCCTCAAGCGGCTGCACTATGCCCAGCGCGACATCAAGCTGCTTGTCTATCAAGTGGTGCTACCGATCATCTTTCTGCTCCTGTCGCTGTTCATCAGCCTTGTACGAGACCCGAGCCAGCCCGCGCTGCGGCTCGACATGACTATGTACGATGACTACGCCTCCCACCCATCGCAGGTGATGACGGCGTACTCTAACTTCTCCGGCTACGTGCAGAACATGACCCGCTACCCCATGAATGTCACGAACGCCTTCTGCCTCAGTGCAAACCTGCCCGACAACGTCTGGGGCTCGTACTACCTGACCGACTTCCGTGAGATGCCGTCTGGCTTGCCCAACGTGTCCAACGCCATGAGCCGGCTGCTCCTGAGCGAAATCATGTCGCACAAGGATCCGCGCTACGTTTCTGTGGCGCCGGTAGGAGCGGTGTTCCAGAAGGGTGTGCCGAAGAAAACCCCAACGCTGCTGCACAACACGTCTTACAGCCACTCCGCTCCGCAGGGTGTGAGCGCGCTTTACCACCTCGCCATGTATCAGCTCTTCGGCTCCGCCGTGCCGACACCCACCGCCGTCAACTCTCCCATGATGCTTGGCGAGTTTGAAAAGACGCTGGTGACAGCCAACAAGCAGGTCATGGTTGGCATCTTCATCATTCTGCCCTTCATCTTTATTCCGTCCAACACGATCTCCTACATCGTCGAGGAGAAGGAGTCCGGCGCCCGCCACATGCAGTGGCTCTCCGGCGCCAATGTCGTGGCGTACTGGCTGAGCAGCTTTGTGTTCGACTTTGCGAGCTACCTCGTGACGCAGATCTTGGCCTTTATCATCTTCCTCATCTTCAATCGAACCGAGTTCATCGGCAAGGACAACGTCGGCGCCGCCGTTGTGCTCTTCTTTTTTTTCGGCCTGACGTCGATCCCGTTCAGCTACTTCATGAGCTTCTTCTTCCGCTCCAGCTTCACGGCACAGTCCGTCGTCTTTTGCATCAACTTCACCTTCGGCTTCCTGTGGGTGACGCTGGAGTCGATGATCGCCGAGCATGCGCTGCGGTTCGCCGAGGTGGTGACCTACATCCTTCGCATCATCCCAGCCGTGAGCTTCGGCGAGTCCATGTTCGTGCTCTCGGGCGCGCAGCTGGCGAACTTGATGTTCCCGAACCGCGCCAAGAAAAGCCTGTTTTCGCTGCTGCACTTTAGCGAGACAGGAAGCCCCACAGGCGGCATCGGAACAGGCCTCATCTACATGTCTTGCGTTGCTGTGGCCTGCACTGTGGCACTCGTGATTCTCGAGTACCTGCGGCTGCAGCGCCTCGACTCCGCCTTCACGCAGTGCTGCACAAGACCGAACAGCGAGGACGAGGAGGAGCACCGCCGCCTCGAGGAGGCAGATCCGTCCGTGAAGCAGGAGGAGGACTACGTGTGCGCAGATAAGACAGGGCCCGAGTCGACCCGCATTGCGGTGCAGCACCTCAGCAAGCGCTACCTCGGCGCCGAGCACGCCGCTCTCCAGGACATCTCGTTCGGCGTGAAAGAAGGCGAGGTGATGGGTTTGCTGGGGCTTAACGGCGCCGGCAAGACGACGGCAGTGAGCATCCTCGCAGGTGAGGTGGTCGCGACTAGCGGCGAGGCGTTTGTGAACCACTACGCGGTGCAGTCGATGGAGAGCCGCCCCTTTGTGGGCTACTGCCCGCAGTACGACGCGCTGCTGAGCAATCTCAGCGCCGAGGAGCACCTCTGGCTGTATGCCCGCCTGCGCTCCATCAAGGAAAAGCACATCAGGGGCGAGGTGCACGTGCTGCTCAAAGAGCTGGGCCTGTACCCGTTCCGCAACCAGCCTGCCGCGTCCCTGAGCGGCGGCAACAAGCGCCGACTGTCCCTCGCCATTGCGCTGGTCGGCCACACAACGAGTGTGCTGCTGGACGAGCCGACGTCGGGCATGGATGCTGTGGCGCGTGCACAGACGTGCGACATAGTGCGACGTCTCACGGCTCAGAAATCCGTGGTGCTGACCACGCACCGTCTGGACGAGGTCGAGGCTCTGGCCGACCGCGTCGCTTTCGTCGTGCGAGGCAACCTGCGCTGCGTCGGCACGCCACAGGAGCTGAAGAACGCGTACAACAAGACTGCCGCCTACACGCTCAATGTGCTCTTCCCCCATACGGTGCAGTTGCAGGACGCGGACGCAACCCTGGTGGAGAAGGTGCGCAGCTACGTGCTCGACACCATCACCGCCACAGCGGATGTGAATGCGCAGCAGATGGCTCGGTGCGAGGTGGTGGAGGTGCACCCGTGCTCAATGCAGATGACTGTGAACGGCGACCTCCATTCTATCTGCGTCGCCGTTGCGCACATGCAGGCGGGTCAGGCAAGCGGCATTCCGGCGACGACGTACGTCAGCGTGAGCCAGCCGACGCTGGAGGACATTCTTCTTCTCCATTAGGAACGCTGCAACGCAGAGACGACACTTCCCGCCACATGTGCTCTGGCTGTCATTCATGTGTTCACGCCTCTCTCCGCTTGCCGCTTCCCTTTTACCTTCGTCGTCGTCCCGTGCGCAGGCCCTCCCCCTCCCCCGCCCCGAAGAAAAAAAAACATGGATAAGGTTGCTATCGTGCCCATCTTCGCGGGCGCCGCGCTTCCGTCATCGCGGGTCATCGCTGACTCCCGTGCGTCTCTCTTTCCTCTGGGTTCTTTGGCGGGTGAGTTGCAGCCCGGAAACAGAAAGCGGACAAGCAACGGAGACGAAGAACACAAAAAGAGCCAAGGTGTCCACAGCAGCACAAGCACGCACACACGCACACATCAACACAAAGGCATTTCGGCGAGGATGCGTGCGTGAAGGGTCTCTTAAGCCGCCGCCGCACCTCTCCTCCCTCTCTATCTTGTACCCGCCCTTTCTTTGTGTTTTCTTGTTTTGCCTTTTCGCGTTTGGCGCAGGTGCACGGGCGCGGACCGACCAGCAACGCGCCAGGCAGCAACAGCCCTCCGCACTCTGCCCTGCTCCAAACGAAAACGAAACGAATGGAAAAGGGGTCTCTGTGTCTGGGCTATCCTGGCGTGTGTCTCTCGCTCTGTATCGCTGTCTCTCGACGTACGCGTGCTTGTGTGCCCGCCCGCAGAAGAAAAGGGACCGCAGGCACCGCACACGCGCGCGCTCACGCATACGACTTCGCAAACGCGTCATCACACGCGTTGTGAACGGACTCCTCCTGTGTCTCTTGCCATTGCGTCTCTGATCTCCAGCTCCTTTTCTTTTTTTTTTGCAAATGTTTCTCCCTCATGCTTCATTGTTGTCGCTGTTGTTGTGTGCGTATCCCAGGAACACCTTCGTCCACGGCGACCTTGCTGCTGTCAGCTCCACATGCCGTTTTCTCACGTCATTGTTGCTGCCCCCCTCTCTCTTTCTCTTTCTCTCCGTCTGTCTCCCCGGTTAAGTGGGGCATGAAGCACTTGCACAGCAATCAGCACAGCACCGGGGATGAGCCTGTGGATGTGTCATTGTGAGCAACTTGTTTCTGTTCTGCGTGTTCTCTTCGGCTGCACCTGCTCAAGCGACAGGGGGGGGGGGGCGAAGAGGCGCACATACGTGGGCGAGAGACTGACGACCACAAGTGCACTCCGCACACGAAAGTTACAGTGCGGCAGAAAGAGTGGGGGATTGGGATGAGGTGGGCGGGTCAGGCAGCGTGGGACTCACCACACGTTCCTGCTGGAGAGCGGCGTGACGCTGCAACGGCAAGTACAAGCGACAGTAGCGGTAATAGCCGGCGCCACGCGCCTTTTCCGCATCAACGCGACCACCAAAAATGAGAACGAAATGCCTCGGCATATTCGCCCAGCGAAGAGTAAGAGAGATGTGCTGTCGATGAAGAGAAGAAAAAAGGGACGCCGCAGCCAAACTCCAGCCGCCACGAGTGACGACGAAGAAAAGTGTGTGTGTGTGTTTGGGGTGGGGGAAGAGGCAGCATGCTTTCTGCTTGCTTGAGCTCACGTGCAAAACAGAGAGGCATGAAGTACAGCGGGTGCGAGCAAAGCCACCGGACCGGCACACTACACTCACATGCGCGGTCACACAGCTACATCGCCTCCTCCCCTCTGCACCGACTCATCCTCCCTTCGTTCTCATGGGGTGATGTGGTGAAAGGTGTGGGCAGGGGAGTGTGAGGGGGGAGGGGGCGATGTGGAGGGCGAAGACGGAAGGATGGAGGAGAGAGCCGGAGAGGCACACGTGAGCATACTCTACATGTGCGAACGGGCCAAGGTGTGAGGGATAGGGTGGAGGTGGATATTTGTGTCTTCCCCCCCCCCTGCGATTGCTCTTTCTCTCTTACGCTGCCTCTCGCCTTGTGTGGCGTTTCCGTGTTTGGGTGTGCCTGCCCGTCCATCCGTCGGAGTGGCGAGTGCGCTCCGCTCCTGCGTTGCCCCACTTCTTTTCGTCGGTCCCTTCCTTTCTCTCTCTCTCGCACACGTGCACACGCCTCTTCTATTTCCTTTTTTTTTTCTAACATTTTCGGGATCGCTCGACTTTTTGGCCTGCGTCTGTGTAGTCGATTGAATGGTCAAAGCCCCATGCGCACGCACGCGCACGCGAATACACCCAGACACCACACATTTATGCCAGCACGTATCGGATTCGTGCAGGGGGTCGGCAAGAAGCATGAGCGAAGCGGGAAAGAAAACAAGCGAAAGGCAATAAAGAGCGATTCTCTTGGGAGCTTGTTCTACCTGCCCCATGATCTGCTGCTGCTCCTCGTAATTGTGTAACTCCTTCTTCTCCCTCTTCCAGCCCCCTCCTTTTTCTTTGCTCGCTTGTCATTGCACGCAAGTGCGCGGGCGCGCGTCTGCCTCAGCTGCGTGGGTGCCTGTTATGTCTGCACGTTATTTGTGCCCACGTATTTAAGTGCATATGCGACTTTATTATTTTGTGTTTTGTTGGTATGTCGCGCGTGCCGGCTGCGTCGACCACCGCTTGCACTCTTTCTCTTCTTTTTCCTCTGTCTTGCTTTGCACACGGCTGCCTCCCTTCTTTTGCGTTTCCGTTGCTCGCGCGTGCGCGGCTGTTGTGAGGCGTGTCGCTGTGTTGTTATCGAAGGCCAGGGGATACGTGTGCATGTGCGCGCACGCAGATGCAATCCGTCGACCACCCACACACAGACGGCACGGAGCAACGAGAGGCGCTGGAAAAGGAGGGAAAACGGAGAAGAAACACGCAGTCGCCCTTCTCGTCACAGACCTTCAAACACACAGAGAGAGAAAGAGATGGAGCGTGAGGACTTGAGAACAATGGGTTTTAGGCACTTACGCATACGCACACGCAAGTGCACAGCGACGAAAAGGCTCGGCTTCCACCGTGTGATCGACGTACCCCGCGTGAGTGTTTCTTCTTCTCATGGACTTTGTCTCCCTCTCGCTCTCGCTCCCTCAATCCTACCTCGCTGCCATACAACTTTCTGTTTTTTTTTTTTCAACCATGTTCTTTCTCATTTCTTCTCTGCAACGGTGCGCTTGTTAGCACGTGCACCCCCCCCTCCCCCATGCCCCGCTATATATATATATATACAGAGTGAGACAGAGCGTGCACGTGTAGCGTAAAGCGCCTGCGTGGATGCGGAGGGGAAAGGGCGGACGTCACTGACGCGTATGGATGTGCGCCCACGCGTCTCTCCTGCGTTTCCCCTCTTCTATCCACCTCCGACCTTTATTGGACGGCTTCTCGCGTTTTGGCTTCGGTCTCAGCCTGTTTTCTTTTTGTGGCTTCATTTCTCGGTTCATCCCACTATTTCATGGCTAGTGCGCCTGTGACACGCGACACACGCACGAAACGCAAAAAAGGAAAAGACAGGGAAGAGGTGGCAGGATGCACGCCGGCTAGAGAGACGGATCAATGAAGGGGCTGTCTGTACGTGACGGGCGGAGCATGTGTTACGTCGTGTGGCGACACGAGCATGAGCATCCCAACGAACAGAGTCCGGAAGGATGCACGCACATACACACACACACACAGGCCGCCAGGCAAGAAGACATACATGCGCGCCCATGTACGTGCTCCGTCTTTTTCTCTTCCCCTTTCGCCTCTTCCGTCAGCCCCCTCTCTCTGTCTGTGTGTGCTCCCCTTCGGTGCTGTTACTGGTGTTCGCGTCTATTCCATCCTCAGCACGAGAGAAGAGGAGTGAGGGGGTGGCGAACGTCAAAGAGAGGCGTCCATCGGGACGCAATCACACACACCGCATCCGCAGCAGCACAGCGCAAGGGAGTGGCACTCTGCCTGTGCGTCTCGCTGTGTATGGCGGCGTGTGTGCTTGCGTCCCGATGGACGCCTCGCCCTTCATCCTCTTCTGCAGTTCCATCTCCGCACCGATTTCTTCGTCCCCTTTACATACACACACAAACAAGAGAGGAAACTCCGCCAGAAAAAAACGGAAGAGTGCCATACTACGGCAACGCCCGACGAAGAGGAAAGCGCCACGGATATGGGCAACGCAGGCCGCGATGCCTCACCCATTCCGCTCCGCTCTCTCTTTTTCTTACCCTCTTGCCCTTCCCACTTGCATTCTTTGCTTGGGGCGGACGAGTGAAAGAGGCACTTGTGCACGCGCGCCGGCTCATAGTCGGCCTTGCCTCTTCCCCCTCTTACACCCAAAGGCAGACATTTCTGAGTGCACCCCTCCTGTCACTTCACAACGGCAAACATATGCCCCACCCTCTTTCCCTGTCTCCATCTCTCTGTGCGACTTCTCTCCGTAGCTCACTCGCCCTCTTCTCACGGCTCTCTGCGACACTCGCCACCGTACCGAAAAGCAAGAGAGGGAGAGATTTCAGCATCGAGCTTAGCACACACGCACATACACACACACATATATATATATATATATGTATATCCATAAGGGTCTCTGCCTTGCGATACCCCCTCCTCCTCCTACAGCACAGTCATTCCGCAGCTCCGCAACGTACCCTTGGCAAACGTGTCCAGCGTATACCTTGGCGCTCACCGCAACACCGCGTCGCCTGCGGGAGGTCCCCCTTTCTCTCCCCCGCAGCTGAGTGGGTGCAAAGACTGGGAAAGTCGCCACCCGCAAGCGAGACCTTCACTTTATCGCCCATCCGTGTATCTGCGCCTTTGCGGCCTCTCGCATTTCCCCACAGAACATGTAAGCGAGCCATAGCGGTGACCGACACAACCTAATTTGCTAAGCCTAAGAGACGCAGCAAGTCACTCACCACGCTCCTTGTGCCCGCAGATGCCACCGCGCCATCGAATGCCTCGCCCTTCGCCCGGTGAGCTGGAAGATGCCGTTCGCCCCTACGAAAAGCTCGTGATTGGCCTCCCCACCGCCATGGAGGGGTGGCGGCGCGCGTACGGGACAGTCAGAGAGTGGTGCAAGCTAGCACCCAACCCGCTCCTCTGCAGCCCTGCCAACATCCTTGGCGAGGAAAGCGGCAACGATCGCAGTCGTGCACTGGCGCTGCCGTCCCGCTCCACATCGGGGCATCCCGGCGACGCCACGGCTCGCCCTCCTCCATTGAACGAGCCACACACGAATGCGCAGCGCTTTCCTCAAACAAGCGCCGCTCCAGCAGCCAGAAAGGATGACGCCCTGTACTGCGACGCCTGTCAGCGAGAGTTTGCCACACAGGAAAAGTACGAGGCACACATGGACACGCATATGTACTGCACTGTTGCCGGATGCCGTTTCACCTGCCGCAAGGGCAAGCCTTGGCGGATGGAGGAGCACATAGAGCTGCTGCACAACCGCCCCGATGCGCCGAACCTGGTGGACATGAACGCTTACCTCGAGCAGCGCAAGCGCCGCTTCCCCACGCAGGACGCCGTGAAGATGAAGGTAGAGGAGCTCTACTACAAGGCAGCGCGAGGCGTTGTGCTGCCCGATGAGCGGCGACGGTGGATGCAGCAGCATGGTATTGTTATTCGCAAGCGGCCTCGCACGGAGGAGTCTGTGATTATACGCGGCGGACTGCCGGCCGGGTCACATTCTCCATCGGCAGCGTCGTCTGCATCTGCGTCGTCGTCCCGGTCGTCGCGCTCGTCGTCTGAGCACCGCCAAAGGCGCTCTTCCCACCGAAACCCGTGCGAACCTTCGCAGCCGCCGGCGCCATCTCTCGCAAGCGACGCGGAGGGCGGGCAAGCTCGCTTCATTCAGCCGCCGTCCGTCTCATCTTACCAGGAGTCCGACCCCACGGCCGCACCGATTAAGGCCTCTAACACGTCTCCACAAGGGTCACGGACAGGGGACCAGAGCACCGATGCTGT
Organism: Leishmania donovani; assembly: GCF_000227135.1. Lineage (NCBI taxonomy): Eukaryota > Euglenozoa > Kinetoplastea > Trypanosomatida > Trypanosomatidae > Leishmania > Leishmania donovani. Next base: position 229,537 of record NC_018256.1, on the reverse strand, counting down.
CGGTACCACGGCGACTGCCGTGCCTTTGGCAAAGCAGTCGTCTCCCTCGCCGGCTTCGTCGGCTGGTGCCCACGCCGCGCGAGCACATCCCACGAAGATAATCCCTCTTGGCCCCAACGGCACCCTTACCCCGCGGCAACGCGTGCAGCTCGTGCGCGAGCGCTACGCTGCTGCAAAGGATGTTCCGCAGTTTTACGTCTGCCACCGCTGCGGCATCAAGGGTGATCACTGGGTGTCCGACTGCCCGACGAAAGGCGACAACACGTATGATCGGCATGTCGTGTGGGGCGAGGCAAAGTTGTCTGCGGTGGAGAAGGGCGCCAAGCCGCATCGTGAGAGGGCGGAAAAAGACAACAATGGGCCAGAGCAGCCGGGGCCCGGTGATGCTCCGCAGCAAGAGGCGCCAGAGACCACGGCGCCAAGCGACAGCGGTGCCGAGCAAGCTGTAGCTGAGCAGGTACATGGCGTTGCGCCAACGCACCCCTTGCCCAGCGAACTCCGCGGGGCGGCGCCTGTCGCGCCTCAAGAGGAACTGAGCGCTAACGCCACACCGCCGTCGGAGGGCCACGCAACACCAGTGGCCGATGCCCCGAAGGATCAAAGCAGCGAAGACATGCCACCGTTGCCGCAGCCTGCAGCGCCGCTGGCTGATGCGCCGAGGGAGGTGACTCGCATGATGGCCCCTGTCGCGGCAGCGAGGTACGCGCAGCTGCACCGCCGCGACCCCGCCCGCCGCCCGCCTCCGCCGCCGACGCTGTACGAGCGACTCACAGAGGAGGCGAGGATGGATGAGCAGGGAGTGCTGCTGCAGGCGTTGCGCTTCTTCGTCGCTCGCGACTTCTTTGAAGACCACCCGAAGCCATGAGAGTCTGGAGGTGGTTTCGAAGACCGCCACTGCGCTGCGGAGGAGGAGGTATCCGAATGGTCGAGGCCGCCGCGCGGAGTATGCGCATGACTAACTTCAGAAAGGCAGACGCGGCTGAGATCGTCGAAGTTGTCGCGCAGCTCCTCCAATACGCCGCGTTGTTGCCCTGGTAGTGACAGTGCCAACGGAGGAGGGCGGCAGAGGTTGGTGGTGGTGGCATGCGGGCCGCCGTTTGGTTGCACGCGCGCGCTTAACAAAGAACGGATGCGATGCTCTTGTTGCTAAGTGGTGCGACGTGTTTTGTGCCCTCGCCCCGTACCACGGGATGCCGCCCAATAGGCCCCCAGATTGCCCAAGGCATTGTATTGGTCGTGGGTGGGTGGGGGACGGAGCGAAGGGCGCAACACACGGTTTCTTGTTCGGCACCCGCGCATGCGGATTCGCGTAATAAGGTGCAGTTGCGTACACCGACCCTCGCATACATCCAGTGTGTACTGCGAGACGGAGAGTCCCTCTCCCCAGCACACAGGGGGGGGGAGGAGGAGAACAGAAGGACAGCGCGGGAACCGTCAGAGCGAGCGAGCGCAAGCAGTGAGGACACCCATCACTGCTTGCAGGAGAGAAAGCGAAGGTAAAGCGAGGGAAGTAGTCTTGTGCAGCCGTCGCCGCTACAGGCGTCGTGCGGTTGAGTTAGGCGGCGTGGCAAGGGCACTGTATAGACCCCGTTTCTCAAGCGAACCGCCACCGTTTGGGCAGGGAAAGGGAGAGGAGCTTCTGCCTGCTGTGTTCTTCATGTGCGCGTCTGCATCCGACATGTCTCATGTAATGCAGGCGACTCTCGCTTCGCCCGCTTTAAGAAGTGCCACCGTCCCCTCCCCCGCCTTCTAGGCAACAATAGGAGAATCTTTCATCTTACTGACTGCATCTGTCTGGGCAAGCCCAGCAGACTCAAGTCGACCGCCCCCGCCCCCCTGAGACCTCCAGAGGCACCTTCAGTAAGTGTTTCTCTCTCTCGACATGTTGTGGTGTTGTCTGTCTGCGTGATCATTGTCATCAAGCGCGTTTTCCTGCCCGAAATTCTTGCGCTTCCCTCTTCTCTGGTCCCTGGCGCCGCTTGACAACGTTTTCCTCACTCTTGGTCTTCTCTTTCTTTCCGTGCACGTCGAGCGCAGCCATCGGGCCCACTCCGTGCACAACTTCTTCGCCCCTTTATCTCGTCTCTGCCCTCTCTGTTTCGCTCCGCAAGTGAGGACGCGTAGCATTCACGTCGGTGCAGCACACAAGTGGGCGGTGTGTGTGTGTGTGTGTGTTTACCCCCTACCCCCACGCCCTAACACAGAGACGCGTTCATTTTTGATTGGATCGCAGCCGTTGCCCTTCTTTCCATCTTTTCTCTCGTCTTCAGCTCACGCTCCATGTGCGCCTCCCCGCAGCTCACGCGCGAGCTCTCCGAGGACCTTCTCGCCGGCCGGTACGAGTGCATGGTCTGCTCCGAGCCTGTCGGCCACCGACACGAGCTTTGGGCCTGCTCACGCTGCTATGGCGTCTTTCACTTGCCATGCATCCGCTTCTGGGCGGACAGTCAAACGAAAGAGCGCGATCGTCAGCTGCAGTCCACGTCGGGCGTCGCCGCCCGCGGGGAGCTGGACCGCTTCCGCTGCCCTCTTTGCCAGTCCTTAAACGATAACGATAGCCTGGCTGTCTATCGGTGCTATTGCGGCAAGACGGCGAAGCCGCCCGCGGACGCGATGCTCGTGCCCGGTAGCTGCGGCCAGCCGTGCGAGCGGCGTCAAGCAGACCCCTGCTGTCCTCACCGGTGCACGCTGCTGTGCCATCCCGGGCCGTGCCCAGCCTGCACGCGTGTTCGCGAGCAGGCATGCTGGTGTGGCAAGCATTCCAAGACGGTGGGCTGCTCAAGCAGTATTCACGGGTACGAGTGCGACGAGACCTGCGGGAAGCTGCTGGACTGCGGGGAGCATCGCTGCAAGGCGCCCTGCCACGAAGGCGCCTGCCCAGTCTGCACAGTGATGGTTATGGAGAAGTGTTACTGCGGGGCTACGGTGCGCACGCGGCGGTGCGGGGCTGCTCCGCCTGCCTTCGCCGGTGCTGCTGCGACAGCAGCTGCGGACGACGGCGCTGCAGGTGACGCGGGTGCCGGCGCGAGCGTCAGCGGCTTCCGTTGCGCGCACCACTGCGAAAAGAAGCGCGATTGCGACCAACACGTGTGCGGCATGCTGTGCCACCCTGGCTTGTGCGAGAAGTGCTACCGCACTCCGCAGCGCCAGAAATTCTGTCCGTGTGGCAAAACGCGGGTGCAGGTAGAGCGAACGTCGTGCATGGACCCTGTACCGTCATGTGGGCTCACGTGCGAGCTGCCACTGCCGTGCGGTCACCTGTGCTGGCTGACGTGCCACGACGAAACGCCGTGCGCACCGTGCAAGGAGACGGTGACGGTGCCATGCGCGTGCGGCAGCCGCCACGTATCCTGCCCCTGCTTCTGCCAGTACCTGCCGGAGTCTGAGTGGGAGGCGGCGCGCGTGCGGTGTGGATTGCCAACTGGCACACTGCCTGTGTCGATGCCTCCCAAGTGCAATCAAGTATGCCGTCGCATGTTGTCTTGCCACAAGCATCGCTGCACTAAGACGTGCTGTACCGACGCGGAGCACACATGCCTGCAGATATGCATTCGAAAGCTCGCGTGTGGTGTGCATCAGTGCGGGCGACTCTGCCACCAAGGTAAGTGCCCCCCATGCGCCCACGTCTCGTACGAGCGCCTCTACTGCCGATGCCGGAAGACGTGGGTGGACCCGCCGGTGCCGTGCGGGACGCGGCCGCCGCAGTGCAATCATCCCTGCAGCATCCCGCGTTCGTGTGGGCACCCGCCAAACCACCCATGCCACATCGAGGCTGAGTGTCCCAAGTGTGTCGTGCTGGGAGAGAAGCTGTGCGCGTCGCACCAGAAGCCGATGCCGTTCCACATGCCATGCTACAAGAAGGAGATCTCGTGTGGACGGAAGTGCGGCAAGAACCTGCCCTGCTGTGGCAAGTTCTGCAACCTCGTGTGCCACATCGGGCCATGCGAGCACGACTGCGCGAAGAGCTTCCCGACGCTGGCCGATGTCTTGAAGCGCGGCGAGGGCGCGGCGGGGTGACGCGCATCTCGGTTAATTTTCTCTTCTGCTGTGATGGTGGCGGCCCGGGGGCGCGCTCGTGCGCGATGTGGACAGCGATTTAGCGGCCGACGGCAAGACGATACAGACGACTAGAGGACACACACACACACGGAGATAGGGCGTGTGCCCATCAAGCGTGGCCTGCGTCGCTTCTGCTTTGCCCTCGCCCTTGTGGACACTGCGTGCAGCAGAAGGGGTGAGCCCGTGATGGGGGCGACTCGGTCCTTCTTTCGCGATCGATGTGCTAACCCATCATCTCTCCACATCTTCCTACAGCCCCCACCACCCCTTCCTGTGTGTTTGATAGCCACTCTGCCACAGCAAACGGCCATTTTTATGGGGACACCTTCCCAACACCCGCCTACGCGCGCATGCCTGCAGCTGTTTTAGCGCTCTTGACTGCTCTGGTCTAACGGCCTTCTTCACCACCTCCTTACCCATGAACTGCCCCACTCTTTTCTTCCGGTTCGCGCACCCGCCCCCCTCTATCTAGCTCGCTCGCCCACGCGAATCTGCTCACGTGTCCGCCATCCAGTACTCCATCAGGAGGTGGAGACTGGCGACACATTGCTGCCACTCCTCTCCTTCAGTCGTGAGTGCCTGCGCGTGTGCGTGGTGTATGCACTTCATCTGAGTCTCCGCACTGGCGCTCTCCTTCTGGAAAACGAAGTGAAGAAGCACACGAGTCTGCCGCCTTGCCGCTCCGTCTGCACGTCGTCGCATCTCGCGCCTTTTCCTTGTGCCGATCTCGCGTTACGCCGTGAGCAGCGGCGTGGAAGGGGTGAAGGCCAGGCAGAGAGTGTCCGTGCAGTGGGCGGGCACTCACCTTCCCGTTTCCACCTGGAGGCGCGCACACGGCCACAATGAACATCGGTGACTCGGGCAACATCTTTGTGGAGAAGGCGCACCCCGCCTACACCCATGTCATCGACTTTCTCATTTCCTGCTGCGAGCCAGTCAGCAGGACCCAGTACATGGAACAGTACCGCATGGACAGCTCCTCCTTGTCCGCGGCCACCGCCGAGGGCACGTACTCGCTTGCCATGATTGAGAGTGTTCTCCGACACTTCCGGCTGAACGCGGCTCAGGAGCTGCCTGTTGACCTTGAGCGCTGCGCAGCACTGGAGAGGCTGGCGGCCGCGCTGGACGAGTCGAATGGGAGCGCGGAGGTAGATGGATTTCGGGCTTCTCAGGAGGCGTTGGCGACTAAAACCGCGTCTTCGTCGTTTGCTGCTCGCATACCACTGCCGCGGTGCCTCTCCGACGTCGATCTGACAGGCACCATTCTGGCCTCGCTGAACCGCACAGGCGCCGACGACGTCGCATCACCCGCTGTCTCCGCCCCCCACGTGAGCAACGACAGCTGGAAGACTCTTGTAAAACGGGAAAAGGTGGAAGAGGAGGCGGTAGGCGACCGTTTGTCCGCGGGCGACGCGGCTGCCTCGGCCTTGGAAACAGTCTCGTCTCGCGCCGCAGCGCCTTCCGGCAGCCCGACTAGCCGTCTCTTGCAGCTCTTCCGTCCCTTGTTGCCGACGCCGGCATCTGCAGCAGCGCCTATACACTCGCCCACCACGGGCTCTCCGCTTGAACAAGGGACGCCAATCGCAGCACGACCGCTCATCTCCCTTGCAGTTGTGCGGCCTGCTGACGTCCATCGACCGCTTCCAGAGTCGTTGGCGCAGATGCTGAAGGAGGAGGAACACGCTTCTCGCGTGCAGATCGTGCTGCAGCCGCGCCTGCGGCGCTTCCACCAGTTCGAGGCGAGCCGTGGTGCCTCCTTTGCCTCAACCACCGCCACGTCCAGGGCGACAGTATCGAAGGAGCGAAACGGCGCTGCCACCGGTGCGCTTGCCGACCGAGACGATCAGCAGCTGCTCTACTTTGTTCAGTCGCGCCAGCGGGCGCACTTGGAACACGTACTACCGGCCCTGAAGGAGTTCCTGGAGCCGGTGGTGATCTGCGGCGCTGAGCGCTGGATCTTATCTGACGTTGATCGGAGCCCGCTGGGAAATACAAAGAACATCGGCGATGCTGAACGGCTGGCGCGGGACGCCGGGCGGCCTGCCGTGCTGCGCTTGCTCTACGAATCCCCGCGTGCCGGCACCCGGCATGAGAAGGCGGCAGCGACGCCAAGTGCCAGCCGCTTTTTGTACAAGTGCCAGGTGCGTGACGGAAAGCTACGAGAGGTGAAGGAGTGCCTCTTTTCAAAGTTTGACATCCGCGCCGACTGCTACTACGACTACATGCAGGACCGCACCCTGCATGTGCCGAACCTGAACCTCGCAAGCCACGTTCGTCTGCGGCCCTACCAGGTGGCATCGCTCGAGAGGTTCTGCCGAGGACGCAAGGCGCACCAAGGCGTCATCGTCCTCCCGTGCGGGGCTGGCAAGACGCTAACTGGCATTGGTGCTGCCGCCACCATGCAAACTACCACTATCGTGATGTGCATCAACAACATGTCTGTTTTCCAGTGGCAGCGCGAGTTTTTGCGTTGGACGGACCTGGCTGAGGATGAGGTGACGGTGTGCACAGCAAAGGTGAAGCAGCGACCGGGCAAGGTTTTCATCACCACCTACAGCATGGTCGTCGCAAAGCGAGGTAGCACGGACGGCGCTGCTGCGGAAGAGTCCCGGGCGATCCTACAGGCCATGACTGCGCAGCCGTGGGGTCTGCTGCTTCTGGACGAGGTGCACACCGCCCTCGCGCACCACTTCCAGGATGTGCTGAACACAATCAAGTACAAGTGCGTGCTGGGGCTCAGCGCAACGCTGCTGCGGGAGGACGACAAAATCGGCGACCTGCGTCACCTTGTGGGGCCAAAGCTGTATGAAGCTAACTGGCTCGATCTGACTTGCGCCGGCTTCCTGGCGAACGTCGAGTGCGCCGAGGTGCAGTGCCCGATGCCGCCCCTGTTCCTGCAAGAGTACCACGATATTCAGAGCACCCGTGCCCTTCTCGGCGCACACGCACGCCTCAACCATCGTGGCGGCCGCGGCGGCAACGGAAAGCGTTGCCGCGAGAGTGTCTTTCAGGACGACGAGGACGCCGGGGAGGACGGGGACAGCGATGGGGAGGACAACGGCGCCCGTGGAGGGAGGGGCAGAGGGCATGACGCGTACGGCTCCCTTACCTCGCGCTCTCTGCGCCTTGCTTCCTGCAACCCGTACAAGCTGTGGTGTACGCAGGCGCTTCTGGCCTTTCATCAGCAGCGCTCTCCGCCCGACAAGGTGATTATATTTTGCGACTACCTCGCTGACGTGCGCTTCTTTGCGCATCACCTCCACCTGCCTTTCATGGATCGGCGGACGAGCGAGGCAGAGCGGACAAACCTGTTGCAGTACTTCCAGCACTCCGATAGCGTGAACGCCATCGTCTTGACACGTGTCGGTGATGTCGCGCTGGACCTGCCCTGCGCATCTGTCGTGATCCAGGTCTCTGGCCTCGGGGCGTCGCGTCGGCAGGAGGCGCAACGCCTTGGCCGCATCCTGCGCCCCAAGCCGCCATCCCTCGACAACACATGCGCCTACTTCTACACCCTTGTCTCGCAGGATACGGCGGACGTCAGCACAAGCTACAAAAGGCAGAGCTGGCTGCGCGATCAGGGCTTCGCCTACCGCATCTTGCACTGTGACCGCGTTCTGAGCGAGTTCGCGCGCGTGGGCGGGCAGCCCTGCTGTGTGGGGCCACCCCAGTGGTGGTATCAGACGCACAACACCGCTTCCGCTACACCGTCCTCGGAAACGGCAGCGGTGGCGGATGCTGGCGTGGTGCACTACGATGGCCTCTACTGGGCTCCGTTTTCTGTTGATGCAGCAGCCCTCATCGAGGCGGCGTTTCAGCACGGACGAGCGACTTGTACCTTGCGTGGCGGCGAGTTGGGCAGAGGCACCCCCCGGCCCTCGTCCGAGGAGCTCGGGCGATACCCTCTGCTCAGCTCCGAGTCATGGAAGGTCACCTTCAGCAGCGTGGATGCGCCGCGGACCTTTGGCACTGTGCTCATTGGCGAAGGTGCGCCGTCTTCTTCGCTGCGCGAGCGCCGCGTGCGTCGTGGCTGCCTTGACCGCAGCCATCGGTGCATCCCTGCGACGGCTGATCAGGAAAGTCACTGCATCAGCTTCGTCCGAAACACTGTGTTGCGTGCACGAGATACGCGTGGCAGCGACGCCGTGACGGAGGCCGAGTAGACGGCTGCCTGCTCGTGCTGCTGGTGCTGCTGCCACCGTTGTGGTGGTAGCTGTCGGCGTGAATGGGCGCCCTTCTGAGTATGCATGGGGGCTGTGCCGCGCAGTTCATCTCCCCTTTTCTGCATACGCAAGTCTCTCCGTGAGTGCGCGTGCTGTCAAACGGCGTTCGCAGCTCAGAAAAGCGCGCTTCGACGGGGCACAGCAGCACCCCTCCCACCCACGTCTGACTCCCGGCTGCCACCTCCACTCACGTGTCTGCCAATGGACACGTGAGTGGATAAACGAGGCGTGCGCAGAAGAAGCCAACCAAACACATTGCGCACCTCTGCCGACAAGAGAGGTTGCAGTTCTCATGTGAGCAGGCGCTTGTGTGTCTTGCTGTGATGGCGGCGGTGATGCCGCAACGGCACTGCCGCTGCTGTGGTTTCAATCGCCGCCTACAGTGCTCTGCAACACCATGAAGCGGACTCTCGCTCTCTCGAGCGGCCCTCACTTTTTCTCTCCGGCGTACTCTCCACGACTTTCAGCGTGTGGAGGACCCGACACCGTCATGTCCTGCGTTGCCATGATGATCTTTTCTCTCTCTCTCTCTCTCGCCTTCTTCCCTTCCCTGCTCTCTCGCCCATCAAGCATGTCGTCTCCAGCCACCATCCTCGCCTCTGTCGCCGTCTCTGCCAGCGCCAAGCTGTTGCTGTTCGCCACCCTCCCCCTACTCGAAAGGCAAGTGGACGGTGCCGCAGGACACAGTGCGGCAAATACGGCGCGAGTCAAGGCTTACGGGAGGAGATCACTGCATTCCCACTGCTCCATACACCCTCAGCAGCTACCTGGCACTCGCACGCACCAATAAGCGGCGCCGCGTTTGCCTTTCGTTACGAGACAGTGAGCCTTGAGCTATGCCCGCCACATCAGCGTCGTCTCCGCTGTTGCCGGCCCTTCGACCCGCTTCTGGCACCATGGCGGCCCCACATGTAGCGATTGAGGCAGCTGCGGAGGCGGCCTCCGCTTCCAGCAATGAGGAGACGAGCGTAAAGGCGAAGGGGTACGACGAAGATTGGCACCGACTACCGAGTGAAATTAGCTACTTCCAAGACCTTCTAGCCTCCCTAGAGGAGAAGCAGCAGCTGGCCTCTGCCGCCTCCTCCGCAAACGCCGTCGCCACTAGGGGGCCTTCCTACAGCATTTCCCTGCAGCGAGAGAGGGAGCTGGAGGAGCGCGAGTTGGCGGATCTGCGTCTTCGCAAGCGACAGCTCGCCATCATCGAGGCCCGGCGCCGTCGATCGAGGCGTAGATGCGACGCCGTCGACGAGGCTTTTCAGAAAGCTCTGAAGCGGCGATGGCAGGCGATGCAGCACCTCGCCGCCGATCCGCCTGCCGAGCGCCTGGTGGGGCAAGGCATGACGCAGTACGTTCCGGCAGCGCTGCTGCCGGATGACGTGGTGGACAGGCGCGGACGCCGCCAACCGGGCCCGCTGCCCCTCGCGCCGCAGTCGGCGGTGGAGGCGCGGATGCGCCGCACACCCAATCCACCGGCGATCACAGGTGCAGGTCCTACTTCGGCCACGGTCGTGAGGGCCCTCAAGAATTGCTCGTCTGGCACGACTGCAGAGGAGGACGCCATCGTCTTCTTGACCCAACTCGACGCCGGTGGAAAGCTTGTGTGCAAGGACGGGGCAACGGGCGGCAGTCACAGCCCGACCCAGTCTCCTTCCGTGTCATCACGGGTGGTAGCGATGACCAGCAGTGAAGGGATGAGGGCGGAAGACGAGGCACTACCACGAACAACGTCCGCCCACGCCGCCTCGACGATTGGCGCTGAGGCGTTGACGAACGCAGACGTGCGTGAGGACGACAACGAAGACGAAGGGGGTTGGATTCGGCCTGCGACGGTTACCGAGGCGAACACAGCACGCTGGCAGGAAATGGGCTATCACGTCATCGTGGTCGGCGGGAAGGGGCGATGCGGCGGCGCCGCTGCGCGTGAGGCGGACGCTGTGCGCCGTGCAATTCGGTCTGTAGAGGCCCTGCCGAACGAGAGGGTGGCGCCGCGGGCTGTTGAGCAGCGCACTGCAGCCTCCTCGTCATCCCTCACGCGCCGCAAGCCCCCGAACGACCAGCAAGCAAAGTGCACGAGCGTCCCAAGGTGGGATTGGATGCAGCTCGCGCCGTTGCCTCAGGTGTGCCTCGTGCAACGGCGTCTTCCGGAAGAAGACATGACCGTCGCGGAGCTGCGGGAGCGGCATCGTCGGCACATGCCCGTTGCATCCTCGACCACCTCTGTGCCGCGTGGGCGGCAGAATCGTGGTGATCGTTTGTGGAGGGTGAGCGGTAAGTCTGTGCCTCACTAGAGGGCGCCGAGGCAGTGTGGTTGGCCGTTGCCGAAGTACCGATGCGCGTTCCCCCTCCCCCTCTCGACTTGCACACTCCTGTGCGTGCCTGTTCCTGCCCATTTCTCATGCCCTCCGCCTCCGCCCTCTTTTCTCTCGCTTCGGTTTAGTGTCCGCTTCGCCTTCACGAGGCGGCTGTGGATGTAAAGGGCGCGCAGGCAGAATGGCGAAAACGAGGGGAGGACGCCGACGCGCTCCCCGTGTACACGTGCTGGCTACCAGCAGCAAGGCATGTGCGTCTGTGTCCCTCTCTCTCTGTGTTTGTGTGTGTGTCCGCGCCGGCCTCGCATGCATGGTTTATGCGCAGCCCGGCCTCCTTTTTTATATATCCTGCCTCTCTTCCCCCACGCTTCCCACATTGCCGGCGCCGCTCCAGTCTGCAGGAGGCGGCGTAAGGCGACAGGGGGGAGGCAGGGGGGGGGTGCCAGGGACGGTGACGACGACAAACGGCGCGTTGGGCACTCTGTTCACTACTCTTCAAGGGAAAGGTGCACGCAGCCACCCGAGCACAGCGTTGCATGTGCCTTTCCCCTCTTTTGTTTTTGCTATGATTCTGTGCCGTTGCATCCTTTGGAACGCATGTAAGTAGCGAGGTGCACGCGCCTTTGAACCCCCCTTCCTCCCTCTTAGAGGCGAGACCATGGTGATTTACTCGAAGCACGGCGTCTGTGCGTCCTGCTCAGAAAAGCACGAAACAGCGACGCTTCTTACGCCGGGTCATGAGAGGTTTTCGCTGTCTTGCGCACACGGCGAAAGAGACCCGAGTCGTGTGTTTTTCCCCTTACCTTCTGCCCACTAGACTCACGGCTTGTCGTCGCGCGACGCTGCTTGCTTTTCTCCTGTGCTGACGTGTTTGTGTGTGGAGGGACAGGGAGCACTGATGTGCCGCCATGTAGTGCCTGGGCCTGCTGCACGCGCTTTCTTTCTCTCTGAGCTTCCTCAGGCTTCTCTGCCTCTCGCACCTGGACAATGCTGCTCCCTCCTCTTCATGTTATCTCGTCGGTGTCTTCCTGCCTCTCCCCCTTCTCCCTCCAACCCGTCCTGCCATCCATCCAGCCAGCCGTGCTCCTTGAGTCCGCTTGTGCCGGTTCTTTCCCCACCTCCTCGCCAACACGCACACCCGCAAGGGTGAGGTTGAACCTTTGAAGCGTTGCTCTCTCTCTCTTTCTTGCCCATCGAGATGGTCAAGCAGCGACGGTGCAACATTCCGCCTGAACTGCGTGCCATGGCTCGTGCCGTGTCTGATGCCGACACCCGCCAGTTCCCGGACCTTGCCCCTGCGCCGGGGCGCGCCGGCCCTCCAGTGAGCGCGCTGCGCCACATCACCACGGAGTTGAATGACGATAAGCCTCTAAGCGCTCGGGAGTTTAAGCTGTTCCGTGCCGCCTGCGAGGAGTGTCGCCAGCACCTTCACAGCGTCACGAACGGCATCATCGCGTCAGGGACACCGATTGCTGATGTGCTGGTGCTGGCGGTCCGCATGGACATCCTCTGCACCGATCTCGGCCTCTCCCTGCCAGCGGTGTTTCCCACGCTGCGGGAGATCCACACGTATCTACTCGATCTTAGTGATCAGCTGGCACTCGGCCGCGGCGAGTTGCAGCGACAGGGCGTCCTTCTAGACCGCCTGATGCGCTTCCTTCACAGTGTTCTCGAGCGGGGTGAGCGGGCCTTGCGTGATCACGAGACATGGGAGACGCAGCGCGATACCTCCAACCCGGATCGTGGCGCACTCAAGGCGGAGAGTAGCATGGCCGCCGCTAGTGCGGTTGCCAACTCACCGCGCGAAGCCGTGCGCGTCTATAGTGCAGGAAAAAGTTGCCGGACGAATGCGGCGGCCAGCGATATCGCGTTGGTCTCCTGCCGTGCCTCCCCACGGCAGCCGTCCGCGCACGAGTCTTCCATGGCTGCTGCACCGCAACCAAAGGCGCACCGGGAGACCACCGCCGCCGCGGCTGCAGGTGCCACCGTCGCTGATACGCAGGAGCTTATCCCAGTGAGCGGGCAGCACCTTCTCCCCCTCCACGTCGCCGACGCCGTTGCCAGCGTGAACGCCGACCTGGATGTGCATTTCGCGCACATCCGATGGTACGTGAAGGCGACAGACGAGGCGCCTGTGTACTTCGATGCTCACGCGCACCTGGAGGACAACATGCTGCGGAACGCGTGGGACGTCCATGTGGGACGCAACCGCGCCGCGTGCACGACGGAGGAGTTCCTTCCCTTCCTGCCGCTGTTCCCGTCGTGGACGCATGGGGTTATCATGGCGGTGCTGAACTTCAAGGACTGCGGCGTCATCTCGCTTTACTCGCTGCAACGGTTTCTGAGTGTGTGGGGACCACTGCAGCTTCTGGAGGCGAACCTGCGCCACGAACTGGAGCTGGGTGCAGTGGACTTGTCGGAGCCGTTTGCCTACCTGGCCTTCTCCTTAGCCGCCCGGTCTGACGCAATGGCTGGCGACTATGTTGTGGGTCTCACCGATGTTATCGGCGAAGTGCGCGTAGCCGTCTTGCGTCGAGCCCGCGGGCATCATTGGCACCTGCGGGCGGCCCCGGGCGCTGCTCCCCGTTCCCTCTCCACGAAGAGGACGGGCAGAGGCTCTGCTACCAGCACCATGACATCACCGGCCCAGGCAGTGGCGGCGCCGCGCAAGCGCTTGGTCACCGTGTCCTACACCCTGTCCCACGCCACTGGTGCGTGGATGGTGAAGGGGCTGGCGCGCGAAGAGTTCGACTTGGTCGCCGGCGCATGTGCCGCCTTTGCGGAGATCTTTCAGCGGCCATGTGGGCAGCCGCTAAGGACCTCTTGCGCTGTGCCACTGCTGCCGACGTTGGCGCATCCAGCACCGCTGCTGCCTCTGCAGGGCACGGGAAGCGGTTCCGTGGCGCCGGCCCCTTCGCTGCCCTCTTCCCCCGCTAACCCCGAGGATGCCACCGAGGGCAATGCCTCCGCCTTGCATCGCGCCTGCTACCGCAACAATGCCCGCTACGTCCGCACACTGCTGCACCGTGGCGGCGGCACAGTCATCAACGTCGCCCTCGTGGACCCGCTGGTGAGCGACAGCTTCTGCTGGACCCCGCTGCTGTGCGCCGTCAACAATCCGCACAGTGACCCGGTGGAGTTGGTGTTACAGCTGCTGGGGGCCGGTGCCGAGGTGGAGTACATGGATGACGCCGACTGCACCGCGCTCTACTACGCCATCGCCAACGGGTATGCCGAGACGACGCGTGTGCTGCTGGAGCACTGCCCGACGCTGTCGACTTCGCCCTACACGGTGCCGCTGCTTGTCGCGATTGGCGCCCACGACTGCCACCTGCGCGCGTGCGATGTGCAGAGGCTGATGATGGTGGTGCCGACGGCGGCTGTGCTGCGGGTGATGGTGGCGTACGAATCCAGCCTCGCCCTCGTCGCGCTTGCCTCGACCATTGTGGAGGAGAAACTGAGTGGCAAGGACCATAGTATCTCATCAGCGGAGCGATACCTGGTGGCGCAGCGCTGCTCCGCGCCAGCGGAGCAGTACACCTCCGCAGAGACGGAGCAGCTAAAGCGGTGGGTGCATCACCATACCCAGTGCTGCCTGCGGGCACGCCAGAATGTTCAGGAGGCGGTGCGGGTGCTGTACGCGCGACAGTACGCGTTGTCGTGGCGTGTGTGGCTTGACGCCTTGGGCGCCGAGAAGAGGGACGGTGCCGCGCCGCTGAGCCTGACGGAAGGCTGAAGGGTGTCGCTGCCATCTTGATCACCAGCGCAAGGGCCTCCGACTGCGCCGTCCCGCTCCCACCACGGACCCCGCCGCATCGGCGGTGGCTCGTCTCTCCAGTCTTGGGGAATCACTGTTGCCAACGAAGGGCGAGACAGTACGCATCAAGTCAGCGCAGCAGCTAGTCGCCGTAGGAGCGCCCATCGAGTCCTTGGCTTGTACAAATCAGCGCCACAGCTAGGATGACTACTTGTATCTGTGTGTGTGTGTGCTGGTAGTCTTATGCGGATGTAAATAGGCAACACGTTGTGTCTCTTTTTTTCGCTTTCTTTTCCTTTGTTGGCTTCACTGCTCTCTCACTTTTTGCTCATGTGGGATCGTGTCGCGCCATCGATGCTGCTGCTCGCACGGTTGTGCTGTTGCGGCTTCGTGTTGACGGTCGTGCTGGTGGAACACTTACTCCTTCCTCCTCTTATCGTGCACACTTCGCGTGCTGACGTGTCTACACGCCCGTCCTTGCATCCGCCTCGCTTCGTCCTCTCCGTGGCGCGGCGTCTGAGAGACGTGCCGTTATGCGTGCGTTCACGCCTGTGCGCTTGACATAGCCTCTCCACATCGTTCCCCCATCCTCCGCCTCTTGCTGATCTGTATCTTCATCCCCTTGCACGTAGAGCCCACATCGCCGGTGCACACATACACACACACACGCACACACAAACCTGCTTTGACCTTCTCTGCCTCGCCGTCCTTGCCGCTATCAACGAATCATGTCTCCCCACAACAAGCGTGGGAAGGCCAAGGAGGCTGCGAACAAGCAGCGAAAGGCGAACCAGCATCAACGCCACAGCACGTCCACGGGGCACCACACGTACTTCGGCACCCGAGGCGGTGGCGGCGACTCCTACCTGTCCACCCATACCTCCGCCAAGCAGAACAAAGTAAAGCACACTTACGATGACACGGACCCGTTAGACCAACAGCTCTTCGATTATATCATTGTCGTGGACGTGGAGGCGACGTGTGAGCAGAACAGCCGGAACTACCCCCACGAGGTCATCGAGATTCCTGGTGTCCTTATCGACGTCCGCACCGGTCAGGTCGATCGAGCCCGCTCCTTTCACACCTTCGTGAAGCCCTGGCGCAACTCCAGGCTGACCCCCTTCTGCACCCAGCTCACCGGTATCACACAAGAGGTCGTGGACGCTGCCCCGAGCATTACCGAGGCCATCCAGCTCTTCGAGAAATGGTACCGGGAGACCATTCCCAGAGGCGCCAAGACCATCTTCGCCGCCGACGGCCCATGGGATTTCAAGAACTTCATCCACGAGCATCACATCCTGCGCGATCATGTAGGCTTTCCCAGCATCTTCTACGAATACCTCGATATCCGCACCACCTTTGCCCACCACCTGAACCACGGCGTGCCGATTAAACTAGACGCCATGCTGCGCAAGATGAACCTGCGCTTCGACGGCAGGCCGCACAACGGCTTCGACGACGCATACAACATTGCGCGGCTCGCTGTTGCGATGATGAAGGCCGGCTGCGTGCTTGACTTCGTAATAGCCATTCCACTAGATGATGCGTACCACTATCACCTGGACGGTGTACCGCTCTACCGACGTGAGGAGGGTAGCGGGCACGTCGATCGCGACGTCGTGGAGGACATCGCGAAGCGGTGCTACGGTGCCGACTACTTCAAGTTCGGCCAGCGTCACCGCGACGCTGTCCGCGCTTATCGCCTCGAACACCCCAAGGAGTTCAGCCACGCCAACGTGGTGGCGCTGAAGCGGCGCAACGACCGCGCGTTAGCTCGGCAACGGCAGCGGCAGTGGCGCCTCACAGTGCTGTTTCTCTTCGCACTCCTGCTGGTAGAAATAGCGTACGCGCTGCAACTGCACCGCGCTGCCGCAGCGTGGCTGGCGTCCGCCTTTGCCAGCCACAGCCTAACCAGCTGCAGCGCTTCTGCCTCACAAAGCGTGTAGGGTGGTGCACGGAGCGGCTTATCGACAGCGCCAACATGGCGACGCTCACGCGCGTCTTCGGGTGCACCCCACGACGTGCGCGTGTGTGTGTGGACGACTGCGCTGGGGAATAGCTTCGTGGCTGCTGATGTTTTTCAATTTTGTAAGTAACTAAGATAATCGTAAACACCGTTGGCTGATTGCGAATACGCCGCCTTCTCACTCTGTCACCGCATGACCCGCCGACACCCCCGCACACTGACGCGAGCGGGCTACCCTGCGCACTTGGCGCGGGAGGTGTACACACCGGGCCGCGGCGTTGCCACAGGGGTTCGGCAGCCCTCGTGCGGGCATGCAGGCGCCGGCCCTTTTGGAGCTTCGCACGCACACGGCATCTTTCGTCGGCAGCGGTCGTGCTGAGCGGGCTGCCCCCGTCGGGCGTCTGAGGCTGGTACCCTGTGCCCCTTTCAGGGCGACAAGCCGTGACCTTTTCGCGCTCAGGCAGATGCTTGCCCGCGGCCTCTCCCTCAGCACACCCACGCCTGGGAAAGGCGGGCGGATGCAGGGGAGGGGACAAAAGGCCCCTGCC
>NC_018256.1:203463-212208 GCF_000227135.1 Leishmania donovani | reverse complement strand
TCCCTCCCCGCGCATGCCGGGCACATGCGCCTTGGCCACCCCTCGCCGACCGCCCGGCGGACGCGATTGCTTTCGTTCTCGAGCAGAACCCTGAATGCGACCCGCTGGGATCAGAGCATGCGGCGGCGCCAGGTTCGTGCGGCGCCAATCGCGCAGCGCGTGTCCCGGCAAGGGGCGGGGCAGGACAGGAAAGGCCGGGTGGACGCATGACCCGCACAGAGGGGCAGACGGCGTGTCCTAGGCGACAAGGCTTTAGCCGCGGCAAAAGAGAGGCAGACGAGCCGTGGTTGTGTATGCGCATATTTGCTAACCGACACGCGGCACAGAGGCGTCTTGAAGGCAAGACCTGTGTGCTCCGCGCCGTGCTTGTGAGAAGTACACGGGGAGGAGGGCGGAAGAGAGAGGCGGAGGACCGCTTGTACAGTTTTACTCTGTTTGGACTTGGCATGTTGCCGCTGGCTTTTTTTTTCCTCTGCTCTAGTGTCTGTCTGCGTGTCGCCACGTACCCGAGTATCATCAAACGTAAGCACACGACTGTCGCCGTCTCGGAGGTGTTGTGCAGCCTTTCCGCGACTTCCCCTCCCGTGTCCTTCTCTCGGCCACCCCCTGCGCTTCTTGAAGGATTTGCGGATTGTGATCGCATCGGCAACCAGGCCACGCACGCGACAAGAGGTGGTCCTAAGACGCGTGTGCGTGTGTGTGCGTTTTGAGCGAGGTAGAGAGAATGGGAGAAGTCACAATACATGATGAGGCTTGCACAACGAGGCAGAGCCAGCATCGTTGCCCTCTTCACTTGCGCATCTCTTCTTCACTCTTCTTGCACTGCTCCATCATGTTACGCGCGACGCACTACCCCAATCACGGCTTGCATCTTTCTCTCTCTTGCTTCGCCTTCCACTCGCACCTTTTCACGCAGTAGTGTTGCTGGGTTCCTGGCGCAGCCTCTTGAAGGAATTCCAGGGCACCCACCGACGGATCTACATATACTCACAAGCACGCATACGCCAACAGACAGGCAGCAGCCACTGCAGCCCGCCGCATTGCTTACAACCCGCCCCCCTCCCCTGTTGCAAGCACACACATACACACACACACACACACACACACACACACAGAGACAATCTTGCAGACCTTGCTTGCGTTTTTGGGCGGATCCAAGGCTTGGATCAGCTGTACACGAGATACGGTGTAAAGACGGCGAAGCGAAGACACGTGCGCATCGAACAAGCCAGCACCGAGAAGCAAGGGCATACGAGCCGGTCAGTGAAGCAGCTACGCCTGGACCACGAATCGCTGTGAAGGCTTGCGAGTGCGTTCACGTTGGTGCGCCTGTGTGCGTGTGTGCCCATCGTCGACTCGCTGCGTTCTTTCCCTGGCTTCTTTTGTTGCGCCGAAGGCTTCTCTCTGTTTCTGTTAGTGCGCGCGTGCCTTGAAAGCGTGCTCATCTTCCCGTTTTTCATCTGCTGCGCGCGCGCGTGCGTGCACAACTCTGCTCTTCCACCATTTGTGCCCTTTTTTTTCCGTTTTACTCCTCCTCCGTTTTTTTCTCCTTTTTTTTGTGTTTCGCTTTTCGCGGACTTCCAAGGTGACGAGGCCTCCACAAACACCCGCGCACATCCACACGCGTCAACCAAGAAAGAGGTAGAGGCATACGCACACACACACGCACGCACACACAGAGGTATACATACATACACACACGCATATATATATATATATCTTTGTGTACGCATGTATGTGTGTACGTGTACATCTTGGCATTGATAATTTTTCTTCCTCCTGCGTGCTGTTTGTGTTTTCTTTATCTTCTCGCGCTCCTCCCTTTGCATTGGCCTGCGCCGGCTTGCCTTGCGTTTATGTGCGTAAGCGCGGTGGTGTCTTGTGCTAGTTCATCTGCTTCCGTGTACACCCGTGCGTGAGTGTGGGTGTGCGTGTGCGTGTTGGGGAAGGCGTTGCTTGCTGGGGCACTGCGTCGTTGGCCTTCTTATGCTGTCTCTCTTTGACTCCGGCGTCGATATTTTGCCATCACGATCACCCACTCCTTTTTCCTTCTTTTCTGAATACAGCTTGTCTGTACCGAGGCGCTGCTACGGTGGTAGAGGCATCGGCACCGCCTAGGGGCTGAAGACGTTACAGGGAGGGCCTCTTACGTAGTGGTGGCGACGGCAGGGAGGGTGAGAGAACACGGCTTCCTCTCTCGCGCATCCGCTGCAGGCGCCAGTGCCTCCATGCAACTCTTCTTTCCGCACGCCCACACCTAAGCAGCCAACGCTTGTCTCTTCGAAGATGTCCGATGACCACACCCCCATCATAGCTCGCTTGGCGTCCGCACAGGTGGCGGCACATCAAGAAGACGATTCGCCTTCCATCGCAGCTGCTGATGCGCGCCAGGCTGAACCACGGGACCACTGCAAGAGCCCCACCTGCACTTCCTTTTGTGGCGAGGCCGCAGGCACGCCGCTGCGGCGGCAGTTGGCGCAACCGTGCGCCACTTCCACCTCGCCCCGGGACGTTGTCGCCGAGGACGCAGCGCCGCCTGCAGAGCTACCGACGCTGGTAGCAGGCTCGTCGCCAGCCTCCACCGCTACCTCCACACCCGCCGCCTTCGGTGGAAGCGGCGATGGCATCTTGCAGAACGGTGGCGGCGCTGCTAATGCCAGCTCCGGCGGCAGCACTGGCTCTCTCCTCAGCAAATCTAAGGCAGCGAAGCGGCACCACAAAAATGCCAGCACACCCCATGCAAACCGTTGCATCGGCGCCACAGGCTCTTCTTCAGATTGCAGGTCCATCTCCGAGCGTTGCAAAGCCGCCCGCACCTTGGCTGCGGAGCTCATGTCTGCACTCATGGAGCGTCCCCCTGAGGCCACTGAGATTGCGCAGTACCGCGCGTCGATGGAGGCGGCAACACTGCTGACATTGTCCACTTCGCCAGCTGTGGCGGAGTCGCAGCCCACGGGTGGGTCTACTATGCGACCGAAAAAGCCAGCGCACCATGACGCCAGCGTCACATCTCGACTGATGGGCAAAGGCAGTCCTACGACGTTGACGCACTCCTTCTTGGAGGCCGTTCTGAACGGCCGAGCGAAGACAACGCGCGCGTTGGCCCCTGGCACGCCACTGGTGCACACCGACACGACGTCTGGCACAACAGTCTCTCTCTCGGGAGTAGCGTCGCCCACCGCTAGCCCCGGCAACGGCGCTCGTGCTGACCAGCGCAGCGCGTCCTCCGGCGCCGCCACTGCTTCCAAAGCGACAGAGAGGACTTCAGCGCAGCCATCTGCCCCTAAGCCGCTGGGGCTGGTGCCGACCGACACGGGCACCATTCCGCAGCTGCTGAGTCTTCTGCGTGAGATAGCGCTCTCATGCGCGTCGCTGGACACCCTCGACAAGGTGGCAGGTGGGTCGGCGTCCTTTTTGAGAGGCACAGACGCTGCGCCTTTCCACACAAAGCCACTGGGCGCCGCCAGCGCGCCGGTCACGGCGGCCGTTGCACGCGGCGCGGGTACTGGTGGGGGCAGCGCCACCTCTGGCGGTCGCTCGGCAGCACCACCCACGGCAATTGCCACTGCACATCCTTCACACGACCCCGACATCACGGAAGAAGAGCGCTGGCATCGCGTATGTGCCCACTTCGAAGTGCTGCGCGGGCTTGTCCTGAACGAGCATGAGCTGACACGTGCGCTGGACGAGGTGCTCGGCGTGGAATGGCGCGGCGTGTCAACGCCGCCGGACCTGCACGCGTACGAGGAGGGTACTGCCGTGGCGCCGAGTGCGTCACCGGCGGTGTCGGCGGATGGGCTGCACAATCCTCCTGCGGCAACGCTCTTAGGCGCACCAGTCGCTGCGGCTGCACGGTCGATTGTTCCTGTGACGCCTGCGCCAGCTGATCACGAGACGCCACCAGCCCCGTCCTTCACCGCTGGCTGTGTGCCTGGCGGGGCCGGCACGCCGAGGACATCTACCGCTGCCGCTTCTTCTGCCGTTACTCCCATGCCGATCACGACCAGCTCACACACCGGCACGAATGCCACCGGCGTGATCGGTGTGAAGTCTGCTGCGTCGCCAGGGACGACGCTCAGCTACAGCGCACGCCCCTCCCAAAGCCGCACCCCGCCCAGTGTTCAGAAGCCGCGAAGCGCCTCGTTTTTTTCGGCAGCACCAATCCCGGTTGCGCACAGCCCTGCCGCCACCGCGAACGATGCAGCCTCCTCCTCGATGAAGCAGTTGTCCGAGAGCAGCTCAACGTACTCGCCGTCGCAGCACGTTGCCATGATGCTGGATCGCGGCACGACGCCACCGCCGGCGTCGCGCACACAGGATGAAGGCGAGGCCGGACTCGCCAACTTTCCTTCGACACCGTTGTCTGAGGCAGCAGCGCCGTATCAGCCCTCGGCGTCGCTCATGAACACTAGCCCGCACGGCGGCAACGCGTCCACGTCGAACAGCGCGCCGTTTCACCTGGAAACACGCGAGGAGATGCTGCGGCGCCGCAGTGCGGCACCGAACGCGTTTTACGCTTCCGTATCGCACAGAGGCACCACGCATTTCGTCGGCGGACCTCCCAGCGCGGCAACGACCCCACGCACGTTCATGTCGTCCTCGCTGGCGCCGGGCATGCCGCCATTCTCGCTCAACGGCGGTGCTGGCGGGGCGCGCAGCGTGCCGGTGTCGCCGCTGATGTCGTACTCCTCGCCGTTCGGCGCCTTGCCATGCCCTTATGATTATCTGCTTGTGCTGGACTTCGAGGCCACCTGCGAGGAGCACCCGCCGCCCAACTACCTGTACGAGATCATCGAGTTCCCGGTGGTGGTCGTCGATGCACGACTGCAGCGTGTCGTGGCGGAGTTTCACCGATTTGTGCGCCCGCGATACAAGAGAGAACTCAGCCCCTTTTGCCAGAAGTTGACCGGGATGCGGCAGGAGGACGTGGACACAGCAGCGTCGCTTGAGGAGGTCATCAGGCAGTTTGAGCGCTGGCTCTCCCACACGCTGCCGCCACATGCCCGCTGTATGTTCGTGACGGATGGCCCGATGGACTTGCGCGAGTTCATGTACTATCACAGCGTTTCTCGCCAAGGCATCCGCTTCCCCTCGCTCTTCTACCAGTTTATCGACGTGAAGCAGACCTTTGCCTGCTTCTTCCGGTGCTCGCAGGGGAAGATCAAGGCGATGCTGGAGGTGCTGCATCTTCCCTTCGAGGGGCGGCTGCATAGCGGGCTCGACGACGCGCGCAACATCGCGTCCATCGTAATTGGTCTCCTTCACTACGGATGCAGTTTCTGTGAGGTGCCACTAAACCGCCTGCCGTTCAATGGACTGCTGCTGACCGGGGCGAACAGCGTGAGCGGATCGGCACCCCTCTTGCTACCACCCTCGACGGCGCCCGCCGCGTCCTGCCACACACGATCGTCCGAGGCGTCACCCACGGCCATCTCTGCTCCCTACTCCGTGAACGAGGACGACCACTCTCGCTAGGCCTCCCGCTCCCTAGAGCGACTGGAGGGCGAGAATCGTGCGTGTGTGTGCGCGCCTCTGTGTATGTGCGGATGATGGACGAATGCATGAGGCCACTCATTTTGTTTCGTTGTTTGGTTGCCTGCGGTCTTTCACACTGCTTCTCCCTTCTCACCAGGTCGTTGGCTTCCGTTCAAGATGACGTGGTTACCGTTGACGTTGGCGTTGGCGTTAATTCCGCTGATGGAGCCTCTCGTGCGTGTGTGTGTGTGCCGCACACTCTCTCCTGGTGTTGTGCTTGAACCGTTGTGCTCGCTCTCATTTTGATTGCCTTCTGTTCTATTGCATATCTCCTTTGCTCTCCTCCTCCTCCTCCTGCGCGCGCGCGCCTCCACCCACCCACGCACCGTCGGCCCATCCTCCCTCCCTTCCCCCAACGGGAGCAACGCGTGCCTGTACGCGTGTGCGCCACTGCGTTTTCGCGGGCACATCTCCGAGTGCGCTTGAATAGACCTGAAAACAAAGCGAGAAAACAAGACGCAGAGCTGGTAGCGGCACCCGCCCGCGCAGGCGCATGGCTGATGTGAGGTTAGGAGAGGGCTCGATACCGACAGACACCGACACCATATCCGGACTGCAACTCTGCTTCCGTATCTGTGTGGCATGCAAGCGCCATACCACGTGTGCGTCCAGTGTGTGCACTCTTCTCGGGTGACACTCGGCTGCACCTGTGGCGCCCTTCCCTTCCCTTCCTCGCCTCTCACCTTCTTGACAACACTTCGTGCAATGTCGCAGGCTCTTCCTGGGCGTCTGCCAGCGCACATCTTGTGGTTGGATGCACACACACACACACACACTCACACAGACACATCCAAAGAGGCACCCCGTGCGCCAACCTTCCTCCACCTCTCCCGTTCTCTCTCTGTCTTCTCCTTCGCCTTTTGGCATTCCTGCGCCGCTTGCGGCTCATTCTCTCTTATCCATCCTCTGTGACGACATCTCTGCGGTCCGTCATCGCACCGACAGACTGGCCAAGAGAAGTGCTGCTCTCAGCCGTTGGACCGATTGTGGGAAGGGCGTGCCAACAGATGAGCCTGCGCACGCGCGCACTTGCGTATCGTGACCGGCAAACTCCATCCGACAACGTTTCTATATCGCTTTCGTTCAGTTCTTTTCGACCCCACCGCAGCGTCGACTTCTTCCGTGCATGGGGCGCATCCGTTCACTCGCGAAGGAGCTGCGCCAGCTGGAGCTTCAGAAGCAGACCGCCTCACCGCCTCCTCCTCGCGCGGCTTCCGGCGACGACGTGTTGGATGACGCAACACGCTCTGCCACGTCTAGCAGGAAGCCCGAGGCCCCCTCCTGCTCGTCCAGCCCTCGCGTTGGTGACATCTTGACAAACGCGGCGCATGCCGCGACGACCGCAGAGGCAGAGGCGGTGCCATCCTCTTCGCCAGCCTCTAGTACCGGAGCTGCCGCAGAGCCTCAGCCGACCTCGGCGTTTCCGCTTCCACGGCTGTCTTCCTCGTCCCGGGACGGTGCACACGACCGCAGCAGAAACAGCCTCTACTCGCTCGGCGGCAGCCGCTTTGATATTCTCATGGGGGGAAGCCACGGCGATGGCGGTGCTTGTCGCAAATCGCAGGTGCGAAAGGCCACGAAGGCGTGCGCGAGCGGCGGAGGTAAAAATGGAGCCGCGACGACGACAGCGACGCAGGAGCCCCAGCTGCGTGGTGATGCGGAGGGGAGTTCTCTCCTTGAGAACGGCGAAGACGGCGAGGCAGCGACTAACCCTGCGCCGCCTCTTGGCACGTCCAGCGGCATTCCGACTCGCCCACCATTCAAACGCCTCCTCGCGCAGCCGTTCAGCCACGTGCTTGTGTGCGACTTCGAGGCCACCTGCGCCAGTGGCAGTGTTCACTACCCGCACGAGATCATCGAGTTTCCTGTCGTGGTGCTGGACACGGCAACGCTACGCATCGTGGCGGAGTTCCATCGGTATGTCCGGCCGCTGCGCAATCCAAAACTGACAGCGTTTTGCACAGAGCTGACGGGCATCACGCAGGAGATGGTGGATGTGGCGGACCCCCTGCCGACAGTCGTCGCGCAGTTCCAGGACTGGCTGAAGACCGAGGTGTATCCGCTCTGCCGGATGTGGGCGAGGCACTACGGCCCTAACCGCCTCTCCCACAACCTCAAGTCGGAGCAGCGCCGCTTCGTCTATGACGAGCACACAGACGCGGCGAAGGCCAACACGTCTGCAGAGGCCATGATATGCATGGCTACGGACGGGCCGTGGGACATGCGCCGCTTCATGCATGAGTGCAGCGTCCTGCGCGACGGGGTCGACTTCCCGCCTGTGTGTTACCGCTACATCAACGTCCGGCATAGCTACAGCGATCACTTCAAGTGCCGTCAGGCGAAGCTGACGCACATGCTGAAAAAGATGAGCATGTCCTTTGAGGGGCGGCGGCACAGCGGCATCGATGACACGCGCAACATTGCACGTGTGCTGGCGGAGCTCTTTGCGCGAGGCTACCGCGTGCATCACGTGAGCACCATCAAGTACGCCCACCGCGGAGACGCCTTCTTGGAGAGCGACCGGGCCGCACAGGAGTTGCTGTCCGAGTTCGGCGAGACGGACGAGACCCACACGAGCAAACACGCGACTGTACACAAGGGCGGCGGCAGACAGCGAGGCGTGAAGAGGGCATAACGAGAAAGGTACGCATGTGCATGTCTGCATGTCTCTCGAGTGCGCGTGCGTCAGTGAGCGCGTTAACTAAAGCGAAACAAGGCCCCGGAAAGCTGTTTCGATGGACACGTTCTTGCGCATGTGCACGTCTGTGTGCCTGTGCGCTTGATGCACCGCTATGTGACTTCTGCACTGCTGCCCGCCCTCGCGTTCCCCAGTGGCAAGCAGCGGCGTTTTAGGGGATTGGGTGAACGTTATGGGGGTGGGATTGCCCTGTGAGAGCATCCATGCATGTATCGGCGGAAGGCCGCATCAGCTCACCATGGATGCCTCGGCAGTGAACCGCGAAGGTACACGCACTCTCAATCTTTCTTTTCTCTCGCTCTCTCGCGTGCGCAAGCGTCTTCTCTCTGCCCCTGTCGCTGCGCTTCTCCTCTGTCGTCGGCGTTCAACAACACGCGTGCGCGCCACACATAGCCGCTTAATACGGCTTCCACCACCACAGCAGCCCACGCATCGTTAGCATCCGCGGTGGTGGCAAGGCGCCTGCGCGTGCCCCCCCCCCCCCCCGCTCACCGCCGACCCGTCGTTACTGG